>NW_025535015.1:65000-70000 GCF_020615455.1 Coregonus clupeaformis
CCTGTTTTTATTTTGTCATTATGGGGTATTGTGTGTAGATTGATGAGGGGAATAAATAAAACAATTTCAGGGCAAATCTGTAAGCCCCAAATGTGCCTAGAGTACCCTAACCTGTCTGTGTGAGGGAGAGAGTGTGTGAGTGTGTGTAGCAGCTATCAGGGGAGGCTGCAGGTGGACTGACAAGGGACAGTGACTCTACTGTGCTGAGAGAGAGAGAGAGAGAGAGAGAGAGAGAGAGAGAGAGAGAGAGAGAGAGAGAGAGAGAGAGAGAGAGAGAGAGAGAGAGAGAGAGAGAGAGAGAGAGAGAGAGAGAGAGAGAGAGAGAGAGAGAGAGAGAGAGAGAGAGAGAGAGTTTTAAATAATCTTTATTGGGTCTGGGAGCCCACCACACAAATACTCATACAAAACCGTATTTACACATCAATTAAAAACACAACTCCAATTCCTCCTCCACAGTAACTGAACACAACAGCGTCTGAATGCCCCATATACTCATGAACAGATCAATATTGTTGACCAGTTTGTAATAGGCAAACTCAATTCTTAGTCTTGCTGCCAACATTCCCTCCAGCATTCCCACCACATCCACAGACCCCTGTCCCCGAATACTGTTCTTTCGGGTCTTCCATATGGCTAATTTTGCTGCCCCTAACACAAAATTAAGCAACAAAACTACAGCTTTCTGACTAAACCTGTACTTTGGCCCCAATATGTACAGTTGGGAAGAGAAAACCTCTCCCAGCGCTGAGAACCAGTTAGTGATCAGGTCAATCATCCCGACCAACCTGGGACACTGTAAAAACAGATGTGCCAGAGTTTCAGGTTCAGCACAGAATGGACACTCCTCCCCAACAGTAGGATCCAGGTGTACCAGATACATGTTGGTGGCTATGGCTCCATGTATTATCCTCCATTGGAGGTCAGCTGTCCCTCTTATCAATAGGCAGTTTGTATAGTGTTCGCCAGCGGCCTTTTGGGGAGGCACCTGGACCAAGCACACCCGCCCACCTCGTCGATTTTACCCCTTCCAGGGAAGAGGCATGGGACACCTTTACACATGTTCTGTACATGGCCTTCTTTCCCACCTCCTTGAACTCCCCAGCTCCGGGGTATCGAAGGAAAGCAGCATCCCCACGTCCTCCTCGAATGCCCCCGCCGCAGCACTAACAATCAGTGCAGGGAACACATAATCCAGACCCTCCTTCCACCGATCAGAGTTGGAAGTGTCAGTCACATACTGCAGATGAAGTACTGGCAAGGAATCACAGACCTCAGCGACGACCTTCCTCAGTAGGCGAGACGATCGGATCCCCGCTCTTTCTCCCAGCTCCTCCAACGACCTATTCCTGTTCCACATCAGATGACCCAGCTTAGTACACCCCACGCCTAACAGGCATGAACGTAGGCTAGCTGAACCCAGAACACGGGACTGGATGGCAGTGTTGTGAAAAAGAGGCTCTTCAAAAAGCCACATCCCTGGTGGCGTGCAGGCCTTACGGGACTTGACCAGAACTCTCCAAGCCTGCATAACAGACTCATAAAATGGAGTCAGGCCAGGCAACTCACCCCCCTCCAGCTTTAAGAGGAAAAGATGCTTGTCTAAGCCCAAACAGCCCGCTCTCCTCATCAATGCGTAGGCTGTGTCAACCCAGCTAGAACCGTCACTGTACAACAGTCTCTGGGCTGCTTGAAGCCGGAAAGCCATGATCCTGGAAGAAATGTCCACCAGGCCTTGCCCACCCTCGTGCAGTGGCAGGTACAGGGCTGAAGCTTTAATCCAATGTTGTCCAGACCAGAAGAAGTTGACAAGGGTCCTCTGAAGCTCTTGTATCAGACCCTTTGGTGGCTGTAAAATCATTAGTCTGTGCCACAGGGTAGAGGCAGCTAGGTTATTAGCTACCAGTACCCTTCCCCTATAAGACAGCTGGGGCAGCACCCATTTCCATCTTGACAGTCTGGCACACACTTTCTCCACTACACCCTCCCAGTTCTTTTTCTGAAAGACATCGGAGCCTAGAAAAACCCCCAAAGTCTTCATCCCATCTCTGCCCCACTGAAGCCCCCCTGGTAACCGTGGAGCGGACCCCATCTGAAGCTGGCCTGCCCACAGCGCTTCACTCTTTCCCCAATTGACTCTAGCTGAGGAGGCCCCCTCATACACCTTTAAGGCGTCTGAGAGAACCTTAACATCCTCATCCCCTGTAATAAAAACTGTCACGTCATCTGCATACGCAGACAGTGCTATCGTGGGACCCTTCATTACACCTGGCACAGAGAAACCAGTAAGCTTCGCTCTTAAAAAGCAAAGCATTGGTTCAATCGCCAGACTGTATAACTGCCCTGAAATTGGGCATCCCTGCCTGATGCCCCTTTGGACAGGGATGGGACAACTCAAACCACCCCCCACCTTCACCATACACGAGGCCCCAGCATACAGTAACTTCATCCAAGACAAAAAAACATCCCCAACCCCAAAGGCTTTCATTGTTTTAAACAAGTACTGGTGGTCCACACGATCAAAAGCCTTCTCCTGATCCAAAGAAAGTAAACCCACATTTACATCAGACAGTTTACAAATGTCCAAAACATCTCTTATTAGAAACAAGTTGTCAACAATAGAGCGATCAGGTACACAGTAGGACTGGTCCTTGTGGACCAACAATCCCAGATACTCTTTCAACCTGTTTGAGAGACATTTAGAAACAATTTTATATTCTGCACACAGCAAAGCAACAGGTCTCCAATTTTTTATGAGAGCCAAATCCCCCTTTTTTGGCAACAGTGAAAGTACCGCACGTTGACAAGATACAGGAAGAGAGCCCTCATGAAAAGATTCACACACCACTTCATAAAAATCCTCCCCAATAGACCCCCAAAAGTGCTTGTAAAACTCAGATGGTAAACCATCAATGCCAGGGGGCTCGGCCTGTTGAGAGCTGCATAACTGCTGTGGACAGCTCTTGCAGTGTAATGTCAGAGTCCAATGCGACTCTTTGCTCAGGTCCCAATTGAGGAAGACCGTGTAACAACTGTTCAGTACACAGAGAGTCACAATCCTCCGCCTTATAGAGGGCAGAATAGAAATCCACGGCATGTTGACGCATTTCACTGTCGTCCGTGGTCACCTTCCCATCAGGGAGACGAAGGCAGACCATCTGTTTACGTTGCAATGTCGACTGTCCTAGGTTAAAAAAAAAAGCACTAGGAGCATCCATATCCTTGAGGGAAGCGAAACGAGACCTAATCAAGGCACCCTTCACTCTTTCATGCAGAAACGACCTCAATTCATGTTTCTTGTCCTGTAAGCTCATGACTAGTCCGGGGTCATTCTGAGTGAGCAACTTCAATTCAATAGATTTAATGTTCTGCTCAAGGGCCCTGATAGTCTCTTTAACTTCAATTCGAGACAGAGCAGTATACTGTTGACAAAATAATCGTATTTGGGCCTTCCCAACCTCCCACCATTGTCTCAAGGACTCAAAATTCCCTTTTGTAACCCTCCATTTTTCCCAAAACAACAAAAACCTTTCACAAAACATGACATCATGTAACAATTTAACATTAAAATACCAATAAGATGATGACCTTCGTGGACAGGACAAGTGAATATCAACAGTGACAATATGGTGATCAGAGAAACCCACAGGAGTAATGTCACACCTTCCAACCCTACTACAGTATTGCTCAGATACATACAACCTGTCTAACCTTGCTGCACTGACATGACCTTCATTAACTTTTAGCCATGTGTACTGCCTAACTTTTGCATTCCTTACTCTCCACACATCAGAAAGCTCAAACTCAGTTAATAGACCAGACAGACAAATTGCTGACCGCAGGTGAGGTTCTTCAGCGGTGCGATCAACAGTAAAATCCACTGTACAGTTCCAGTCCCCCCTAAAACCATACACCCCTCTTGGTCACACTGTCTTAAGGTTTCCTTTATTTTATCAAAAAACAACAATACGCTCTGTACCCTCATTAGGAGCATAAACATTCAAAAAAACAAACAAAAACCCCATAACATTCACCTTGACCAATAAAACCCGACCCTTGACAATCTCTGTTGTAGATACCACAGTCACCCCTAAGCCTGAAGAAAACAAGATTGCCACCCCAGCACTGAAATTAGTACCATGACTGAGTATATGCTGCCCCTCCCACCACATACCCCAGTCAGCCGCATTTTCCTCATCACTATGTGTCTCCTGTAGGAAAACTACATTAAGCCTTTTCTGTTTTATTACTTCTAATACCCAAGCCCTCTTATTCCTGTCCCTTCCTCCATTAATGTTGAGAGAACCTACCCTTAGTACCTCCATATAGAAAAGACAAAGGAAAAGCAGAAGATACCACAGAGAAACCAGACAAAGAGAATAGAACACCCTATGAGGCATAATCATCATCATTATTTAAATTTTCTCTTAACCTGACCACGTTTCCCACCACCCTTTGCTGCTGCAACAGCAGTAACAAATTTCCTCAAGCGAAACCGCTTCTTCTCACTCAACTGGTCTAACCCCACCGTCTTCTGTAACATCACAGCTGACCTCACAAACTTATCAACATCAAAATAATCTGCCAATTTGACAGATTTCCCAAAAAGTCTGATCCAGAAACCCTTTTACCTCCTCTAGATCGTAAATTGAGTCCTCACCAGCTGATACCGTATCAAGAGAGATATCCATATCCATATCCTTCTCCTGATCCTCCTCAACTGAGGCCACAGACCACTGACTCCCCTCTACCACATCCCTTTCAACACTCCCCCACTTGCACCCCATCACTCGTACCAGGCATCTCCTCCACTACCTGGGAGACTAGCCCCACCTGAACCCCATTACTCGTAGTGGGCATCTCCTCCACTACCTGGGAGACTAGCCCCACCTGAACCCCATTACTCGTAGTGGGCATCTCCTCCACTACCTGGGAGACTAGCCCCACCTGAACCCCATTACTCTTAGTGGGCATCTCCTCCACTACCTGGGAGACTAGCCCCC
>NW_025535015.1:72500-128305 GCF_020615455.1 Coregonus clupeaformis
TCAGATCAGCATTTTTGAAGAAGCTGACCAGAGCAACACGTATCAAACAGTAAACTTATATAATAATGGAACTGTATTGATACAAGGCAATGATTCAAGCCTCCAGGCTTTTGAGAATATGTTTGCTACCCTAAAAGCAGAAGCTGAACTCATCTCAGAAACTGAGGAACAAGTCAAGGAGGGAGATGGAGAAAAGCAGGCCCCAACGGTCTCTGTGACCCAGCAAGAAGCCCTCAGTGTCCCTCTACCTACCTCACCTGCAGCAGACAAAGCCAAGGACATGCCTACAACACCAAGAACACCTGCTATGCAACGTTTCCACAACACCCTCTCTCTCGTCGAAGCAGAGGTCATAGAACTCAGAGAGAACAAGCTTCAAGAGGACGACACTGTCCAGAAACTAAAAGAAGAGATGAAACAGTTCAGGGAGGAGAGCAGAGCATCTATTGCTAAATTAGAAAGCAGAATGGACAAACTGAGTCAGACAAATGATGACCTCAGAGACCATCTGAGCACAACAAGAAAGGAGCTAGAGCAGAGAGAGAGGTACATTGACACCCTCAACCATCAGCTAGTCAATATGTCCTCTGCATCTAGAGAACATGTCCACCAGCCTGGTACAACACAAGCAGAACCTGAGACCAGCATGGCCTCCACCACACAGCCTGATGACACTGCACCCGCCTACCAGTCTGCTCCAGCCCAGATCAGCCAAACAGCGTCCCAGTCTGCTCTAGACCAGGTCAGCCTACCTGCTTCCCAGTCTGCTCCAGCACAGTGTGCTCCAGCCCAGGTCAACCTATCAGCCTCTAAGTCTGCTCCAGCCCAGGTCAGCCAACCAGCCACCCAGTCTTCTCCAGCCCAGGTCAGCCAACCAGCCTCCCAGTCTGCTCCAGCCCAGGTCAGAATACCAGTCTCCCAGTCTGCTCCACCCAGACAGTCACCCACAACTGCAATCCTTATTGATTCAAATGGGAAGTTCTTAGTCCAGGAAAGATTATTCCCTAGACACCAGGTGTATAAATTCTGGTGTCCTACAACTGACAGTGCAATGCAGCTACTCAGTCAGACCAGGATTGACACCCCCGACAACATCATCATCCACACTGGCACAAACGACCTTCATGCCAAAGGTGAAAATGTATCTGGGGCAGTGAGAAGAGTAGTAGAACGGGCACAGGCTATGTTCCCAACAACCAATATAGTTGTGTCCACCCTCCTACCAAGAAAAGACTTCCCAGGACAGTTGATCGACAAAATAAATCAACAGATCACTGCTCAACGTTAGAATGGCTCACCATCCCACTCTGACATGTGAACACTTATACGATAATGTACACCTTGATCAGGACAGTGTCAGAACTTTTGCTAAGGACCTAGAGGAAGCAACACTTGGCAGGGACCCACACACCCATCACCCCAGCAGCAGAGCCCCCCTGCCCCACCTTCTGAAACAACAGTACCCCCACCATCCCCAGGAGAGAAGAGCCAGACACGGCTTATTACAGCACAGCTCTACAAGACCGGGCCCAACACAGCACAGATTTACCAGACCAGACCCGCCTCAGGACAGCACGACCAGACGGGGCCCGCCTCAGGACAGCTCTACCAGACCCGGCCCATCACAACACAGTTCTACTGGACCCGGCCCATCACAACACAGCACTGACCACTACTCCAGGGTCGGGCAGAACACTGTCCTTCAGAGAAGTACACCACATGATGCAGTCCACACCATGTATCATTCAGATCATCAGCCTACATATGCTGAGGTAACCTCTGGCAAAAGACACCTAGAACAATCAGAGATAGGAGAGGTGCGCCAACTACTGCATCTAATATGCAGACTACTGGGCTAGACAGACCCTTTAATACACACACACACACACAGGGTTGCAGATTGCATTGCATTGTACTTATTTTTTGGGCCATTCTTATTAAGTTGTTTACAACTATCCTTTATTTTATTGGCACTGGTATTATAATAATAGTGATGTGTAATGGTGTGTGTGTGTTTATATATATATATATATATATTATATATATATATATATATATATATATATATATATATATATATATATATATATGTATGTATGTATATGTGTATGTGTGTATATGTATGTATGTATGCATGTATGTATATGTATGTGTATGTATGTATGTATGTATATGTATGTTTATGTGTATGTATGTATGTATGCATGTATGTGTGTGTATATATATATATATATATATATATATATATATATATATATATATATATATATATACTATTATTATTTTTTTTATTTTTTTCAATGTACTTTACTCAAACCAGTGAATATCACTTATTATAAATGAGATCATTAACTATCAGCTCTTGGAATATCCAGGGCCTGTACTCTTCACATTTTGGTTATAAAACAACAAATCCAGAATTGATTAAAAACATCAAGGGACAGGACATCATAATCCTACTGGAAACATGGTGTCGTGGAGACATAGGTACTCAGTGTCCCTCAGGCTATAGAGAAAGTTTACTACCATCAATCAAACATAAAAATGTTAAACGGGGCCGAGACTCAGGTGGAATCATAATTTGGCATAAGCAGGACTTAGCACTGAATGAAATGAAAAAAGGTACTAATCACATTTGGTTAAAACTTAACAAAGGTACAATCTATTGTGACAATGATGTATACATATGTGCAGCTTATGCTCCTCCTTCAGATTCATCATATTATGATGATCAGTTTTTTGACAATCTCCATACAGAAATCATTCAATTTCAGGCAGAGGGTAAAGTGCTTCTTTGTGGAGATTTCAATGCAAGAACAGGTTCTGAGCCTGACTACACTGATGCGGGAGGTAACCACCACATATTGGGACACCCCTCCTTGTACAGTAGCCCTATTATAAATAATAGAAACAGTCCTGACCAATACTGAACAAAAATGGGAAGGAGTTAGTGCATCTCTGTCGAGGCCTGTACATGCTTAATGGTAGAATCAGAGGGGACTCTTTAGGTCAGTTTACTTACTGCTCAGCTCTTGGGACAAGTGTAGTCGATTATGCCATCACTGACATTGACCCCTCCTCCATTAGTGCATTCACTGTCAGACCACAGACACTATTGTGTCACGATCGTCAGGGAGAGAAGTAGACCAATGCGCAGCGTGATGAACGAACATGTTTACTTTATTTAATTAAAGCACGAAGTCCACGGTGACAATGACCGAACACAGAACAAAAAACCACAAACACAAAGGGAAAACATACAGTTTAAATATGGCTACCAATCAGAGACAACCAGCCAACAGCTGACACTCGTTGCCTCTGATTGGGAGTCACTCAGGCAAAACATAGAAATAGACGAACTAGAACCCCCAACATAGAAACACACCACATAGAACAAACACACCCTGGCTCAACAACTAGAGTCCCATAGCCAGGGTGTGACAGTACCCCCCTAAAGGCGCGGACTGCGACCGCGCCTCAAAAAGAGCAAAACAGGGGAGGGCTGGGTGGGCATACCTCCCCGGCGGCGGTTCTGGCTCCGGGCTTGCCCACCACCCTCCAACAAACCCCCCATAGCGCCCCTGGTCCGGTCTGGCCCCGCTGGCTGGAGCTGGACTGGACGTAGCAGGAGCGGTTAGCTTCAACTCCGTAGTGGAGCCGTTGACCGGTACCTGGTTAGGCACCGGTGACCCAGGCACGGGTTGTGCCGGACAGACGACGCGCACCCCTGGCTTGGTGCGTGAGGCAGGAAAGGACCGGACCTGGCTGACGATGCGCACCCCTGGCTTGGTGCGTGGAGCAGCAACGGGCCGGACCGGGCTGACGATACGCACCCCTGGCTTGGTGGGTGGAGCTGGAACGGGCCTCACCGGACTGACGACTCGCACCCATGGCTTGGTGCGTGGAGCAGCAACGGGCCGGACCGGGCTGACGATGCGCACCACTGGCTTGGTGCGTGGAGCCGGAACGGGCCTCACCGGACTGACGACTCGCACCCCTGGCTTGGTGCGTGGAGCAGCGACGGGCCGGACCGGGCTGACGATGCGCACCCCTGGCTTGGTGCGTGGAGCCAGAACGGGCCTCACCGGACTGACGACTCGCACCCCTGTCTTGGTGCGAGTGGCAAGAACGGGCTGGACCAGGCTGACGACTCGCACCCCTGGCTTGGTGCGAGTAGCAGGAACGGGCTGGACCAGGCTGACGACTCGCACCCCTGGCTTGGTGCGAGTGGCAGGAACAGGCCGGGCCGGGCTGGCGACGTGCACCGTAGACTTGGTGCGAGTGGCAGGAACAGGCCGGGCCGGGCTGGCGACGCGCACCGTAGGCTTGGTGAGTGGAGCAGGGACAGTCCGGGCTGGGCTGGCGACGCACACCGTAGGCCTGGTGCTTGGAGCAGGGACAGGCCGGGCTGGGCTGGCGACGCACACCGTAGGCTTGGTGCGTGGAGCAGGGACAGGCCGGGCTGGCGACGCACACCGTAGGCTTGGTACGTGGAGCAGGGACAGGCCGGGCTGGGCTGGCGACGCACACCGTAGGCTTGGTGCGTGGAGCAGGGACAGGCCGGACTGGGCTGGCAACGCACACCGTAGGCTTGGTGCGTGGAGCAGGGACAGGCCGGGCTGGGCTGGCGACGCACACCGTAGGCTTGGTGCGTGGAGCAGGGACAGGCCGGGCCGGCGACGCGCACCGTACACTTAGTGCGGGAAGCAGGAACGGGCCGGGCCGGGCCGGCGACGCACACCGTAGGTTTGGTGCGAGGGGCAGGAACAGGCCGGGCCGGGCTGGCGACGCACACCGTAGGCTTGGTGCGAGGGACAGGAACAGGCCGGGCTGGGCTGGCGACGTGCACCGTACACTTAGTGCGGGAAGCAGGAACGGGCCGGACCGGACTGGTGACGCACACCACTTGCTTGGTGTGAGGAGCGGGACTGGGTTTCATCATAACCCTCCGCTCCCTCAGCTGCCTACCGAGTTCCTCTCGCCGTGCCTCATTTCTCACCCTTTCCCTTATCGCCTCCAATAGCTCCATCCTCTGCAACACTAACTCCTGCTCCCTCTGGGCCAGTAGCCCCCTTAACCTGGTGGCCTCCTCACCTAATCGCCCTGTGGCAGCCTCCTGCTGCCCAGTCGCCCCTGCCGTGTGCCCCCCCCTAAAAAATGTTTGGGGTTGCCTCTCGACCGTCCGACGCTGACACTGCTTACGCCGTTGCTCCTCTCTCTGTCGCCTCTCAACTGTCTCACTCCATGGCCGGCGATCCATCCTGGCCAGGATCTCCTCCCAGGTCCAGGACCCTTTCCCGTCCAATATCTCCTCCCATGTCCAGGCTGCCTGCTCCTGGACACGCTGCTTGGTCCTGGTATGGTGGGTTTTTCTGTCACGATCGTCAGGGAGAGAAGTAGACCAATGCGCAGCGTGATGAACGAACATGTTTACTTTATTTAATTAAAGCACGAACAAAACAACAAACGACTCGTGAAGTCCACGGTGACAATGACCGAACACGGAACAAAAACCCACAAACACAAAGGGAAAACATACAGTTTAAATATGGCTCCCAATCAGAGACAACCAGCCAACAGCTGACACCCGTTGCCTCTGATTGGGAGTCACTCAGGCAAAACATAGAAATAGACGAACTAGAACCCCCAGCATAGAAACACACCACATAGAACAAACACACCCTGGCTCAACAACTAGAGTCCCATAGCCAGGGTGTGACACATTGTCAGATCACAGTCAGATCAACGTGTTTCTGAAGAAATTAACCGACAATATTCATTCAAAAAAACAGCCGAATAAACTCTACAACATGAGCCAATCGTACAGATGGGCTCAAAACAGTGCAGAGATTCATTGAAACATTGAACTCAAATGAAATGATGAACTCTATACAGTTTTTCAATTACTCACAATACCAAAACAATAAAGAAGGTGTCAATTCGGCTACTCAAAACATAAATAACATTTTCCAAAAAGCAGCATCGAAAGCAAATTTGAGAAAACCAAAGAAATGCAACATCAGAAACAAAAAACAAAATGTTTCTGAAAAATGGTTTGATAACGAATGTAAAACAATTAGAAAACACCTAAGACACATTTCAAATGAAAAACATAAGCAGCAAAACAACCCAGATCTACGCTATGAATACTTTGAAACTCTGAAACAGTATAAACATACACTAAAACGCAAGAAATTGAATTATACCAACAAGACACTTGATGAAATTGAAAGTGCAATTGACCAAAATCTGTTCTGGGACATGTGGAATAATTTAAGCATGACAAAGCCACAAGAATTAGCCATACAAGATGAAGGAATTTGGAAAACTTATTTTGATAATCTATACAAAAACATCCCACAAAAATACTTACAACAGAACCAATTAGAAATTCAAGAAAAATTGAACATCCTTGAATCGGTCATTAAAAACAACCAAAATCCATTAGATTACCCAATAACCAAACAAGAACTAAATGAAAAGCTAAAATCTATCAAATCAAAGAAGGCTTGTGGTCTAGATAACATCATAAATGAAATGCTGAAAAACAGCACACCTGAGTTGCAAAATGCTGTGCTTAAGTTGTTCAACATAGTTTTATCTTCTGGCTGCTTCCCTGATGTCTGGAACCAGGGGCTCATCTACCCTATCCACAAATGTGGAGACAAATCAGACCCCAATAATTACAGGGGAATTTGCGTAAACAGCAACTTGGGAAAGGTTTTCTGTAGCATTTTGAATTCAAGAATTCAAACCTTTCTTCAAGAGAAAAATGTAATAAGTAAATGTCAAATTGGCTTTCTCCCTAACCATCGCACTACTGACCATATATACACCTTACACACACTAATTAATAAACACGTCCACCAAAAAAAAAGAGGGCAAAATATTTTCTTGCTTTATTGACTTTAAAAAAGCATTTGATTCTATTTGGCATGAAGGGCTATTCTACAAAATTCTCCAAAGTGGGCTTGGTGGTAAGGTGTATGACTTAATAAAATGTATGTACACAGAAAACAAGTGTGCAATAAAAATCAAAAACCAAAGAACAGAATTCTTTTCACAACGTCGAGGTGTGAGACAAGGCTGCAGTTTGAGTCCAAATCTTTTCAACATTTATATCAATGAGTTAGCAGACATGTTAGACCATTCTCCAGCCCCAGGACTCACACTATTTGACACAGAGGTAAAATACCTGCTATATGCTGATGACTTGGTACTTCTATCACCAACCAAAGAAGGTCTTCAACAGAACCTTAACATTCTAGAGCAATATTGCAATAATTGGGCCCTGGCAGTAAATTTCAAAAAAACTAAAATCATGATTTTCCAAAAAAAAACAGATGTCAGACACACAAATATAAATTCACCCTGAACAACACCATAATTGAACACACAAAAAATTACACATACCTTGGTCTGACCATATCTGCATCGGGAAACTTTAATATGGCAGTGAATGCACTCAAAGAAAAAGCCTGCAGAGCATTGTATGCAATAAAAATGAAATTATTCAAAATCAATATCCCAATTAGAATTTGGACCAAAATATTTGACAGTGTAATCCTACCAATAGCTCTTTACGGAAGTGAGGTTTGGGGGCCACTCAATAAACTGGACTTTAAAATATGGGACAAACATCCAATTGAAGCCCTACATGCAGAATTATGTCGGAAAATTCTACAAGTCCAGAGAAATACACCAACTAATGCATGTAGGGCAGAATTGGGCCGCTTTCTAGTAGTAATTAAAATACAGAAAAGATCATTAAAATTTTGGCTACATCTAAATTCAAGTCCAAATTCAAGTCTGCAATTTAAAGCACTTCAAACCCAAGAGCTGAGCCCAGAAACGAGCCCTCTCAGTCAGCTGGTGTTGGACCTAACCTACCAAGCTGACACCAGCACTGCTTCAAAAGAAAGAATTCCAATGAACAAAATCATGAACCAATCAAATGACTCATATTTACAACATTGGAAAAACAAAACAAAATCCCAAAGCCGACTAAATTGCTATCTGACCCTAAACAGAGAATATGAATTGGCTGATTATCTCGACTCTGTCAGAGATACGAAGCAGAGACAGATCCTTACCAAGTACAGGCTGAGTGACCATCAATTGGCAATAGAAACCGGCAGACATAAAAAGACATGGCTACCCAAAGAGGAGCGTATATGTGGTCACTGCACGACAGGGGAGGTAGAAACAGAAATGTACGTTCTCCTTTACTGTGATAAATATTCCTCACAAAGAGATTCATTATTCACAGAAATGACTAGATTTATTCCAAATTTTAACTTATTAAACCCAGAGGAAAAACTACAAATACTCATGGGCGAAGGAGCTATTGCTCCTCTTGCAGCCAAATATGTATTTGCCTGCCACAGCCTGAGGGACACTGAATAATAACATCTGCATAGTAAATAGTAACGTACTTATTATTGTTGTTATTGCTATTATTGTTATTATCATTATTATTGTTGTTTATCATTCCAAATAGTAGTGGTATGGGTGGTAATGGTAATGATGGCAGTTCAATGATGGTGGTGGTAGTAGTGGTACTAATGATGATGGTAGTTGTAGTACTGATATAATGGTGAAGATGACCGTTATTTAGTTATAAGTTAGTTATAGTTTCATTTTCCATATTTATATTTGTATATTTATACTATTGACTGTTACCATTTTATTGTTATTTATTTATTATTATTTACTACCATTTTTATTATTATTTGTTATTATTTTATTACAATGTATATTGTATACATTGTGGCTTTGGCAATATTGACGCAATGTTTTTTATGCCAATAAAGCAGCTTGAATTGAATTGAGAGAGAGAGAGAGAGAGAGAGAGGGAGAGAGAGAGAGAGAGAGAGAGAGAGAGAGAGAGAGAGAGAGAGAGAGAGAGAGAGAGAGAGAGACTCTCTGCAAATACAGACTTGATAGGTGAGAACAACATACAGACTATTCCAAATGTTGAAATATAGAGAATAGAGAAAACAAACAACTTACTGTGAATTTTGGTTCGGAAGCAAGATGAGTCGTAGACCAACACCCTGGTTATCTGACAGACCCTGTCAACATACTGTAGTAGGCCGACACCCTGGTTATCTGACAAGATACTGACAACATATGTCGTAGGCAGATACTCAGGTTATCTGACAAGATCCTGTCAACATACTGTCGTAGGCCGATACTCTGGTTATCTGACCAGATCCTGTCAACATACTGTCGTAGACCAACACCCTGGTTATCTGACAGACCCTGTCAACATACTGTCGTAGGCCGATACCCTGGTTATCTGACAAGGTCTTGTCAACAAACTATCGTAGGCCGACACCCTGGTTATCTGACAAGATCATGTCAACATACTGTAGTAGGCCGATACTCTGAATATCTGACCAGTCCCGGTCAACATACTGTAGTAGGCCGACACCCTGGTTATCTGACAAGAACCTGTCAACATACTGTCGTAGGCCGATACTCTGGTTATCTGACAAGGTCTTGTCAACATACTGTCGTAGGCCGACACTCTGGTTATCTGACAAGATCATGTCAACATACTGTAGTAGGCCGATACTCTGAATATCTCACAAGATCATGTCAACATACTGTAGTAGGCCAATACCCTGGTTATCTGACAAGAACATGTCAACATACTGTAGTATGCCGATACCCTGGTTATCTGACAAGACCCTGTCAACATACTGTCGTAGGCCGATACTCTGGTTATCAGACAAGATCCTGTCAACATACTGTCGTAGACCAAAACCCTGGTTATCTGACAAGACCCTGTCCACATACTGTCGTAGGCCGATACTCTGGTTATCTGACAAGACCTTGTCAACATACAGTCGTAGGCCGATTCTCTGGTTATCTGACAAGATCTAGTCAACATACTGACATATGCAAATACTCTGGTTCTGACAATACCCTGTCAACATACTGTCGTAGGCCGATACTCTGGTTATCTGACAAGATCCTGTCAACATACTGTCGTAGGCCGATACTCTGGTAATCTGACAAGATCCTGTCAACATACTGTCGTAGGCTGACACCCTGGTTATCTGACAAGATCGTGTCAACATACTGTCGTAGGCCGATACTCTGGGTATCTGACAAAATCATGTCAACTTAATGTCTTAGGCCGACATCCTGGTTATCTGACAAGATCCTGTCAACATACTGTAGTAGGCCGATACTCTGGTTATCTTACAAGATCATGTCAACATACTGTAGTAGGCCAATACCCTGGTTATCTGACAAGATCCTGTCAACATACTGTAGTAGTCCGATACTCTGGTTATCTGACAAGATGCTGTCAACATACTGTCGTAGGCTGACACCCTGGTTATCTGACAAGATCCTGTCAACATACTGTAGTAGGCCGATACTCTGGTTATCTGACAATATCCTGACAACATACTGCGGGAGGCCGACACTCTTGCTATCTGACAAGATCCTATCAACATACTGTAGTATGCCGATACACTGGTTATCTGACAAGATCCTGTCAACATACTGTCGTAGGCCGATACTCTGATTATCTTACCAGTCCCGGTCAACATACTGTAGTAGGCCGATACTCTGGTTATCTGACAAGTCCCGGTCAACATACTGTAGTATGCCGACACCCTGGTTATCTGACAAGATCCTGACAACATACTGTCGTAGGCCGAAACCAGGTTATCTGACAAGATCCTGTCAACATACTGTAGTAGGCCGATACTCTGGTTATATGACGATATCCTGTCAACATACTGTAGTTTGCCGACACTCTGGTTTTCTGACAAGACCCTGTCAACATACTGTAGTATGCCGAAACCCTGGTTATCTGACAAGATCCTGTCAACATACTGTAGTAGGTCGATACTCTGGATATCTGACAAGATCCTGTCAACATACTGTAGTATGCCGATACCCTGGTTATCTGACAAGATCATGTCAACATACTGTAGTAGGCCGATACTTTGGTTATCTGACCAGACCCTGTCAACATACTGTAGTAGGCCGATACTCTGGATATCTGACTAGATCCGGTCAACATACTGTAGTAGGCCGACACCCTGGTTATCTGACAAGATCCTGACAACATACAGTCGTAGGCCGACACCCTGGTTATCTGACAAGATCCTGTCAACATACTGTCGTAGGCCGATACGCTGGTTATCTGACAAAATCCTGTCAACATACTGTCGTAGTCCGATACTCTGGTTATCTGACAAGATCCTGTCAACATACTGTCGTAGGCCGATACTCTGGTTATCGGACAAGATATTGTCAACATACTGTCGTAGGCTGACACCCTGGTTATCTGACAAGATCGTGTCAACATACGCTCGTAGGCCGATACTCTGGGTATCTGACAAAATCCTGTCAACAGAATGTAGTAGGCCGATACTCTGGTTATCTCACAAGATCATGTCAACATACTGTAGTAGGCCGATACTCTGGTTATCTGACAAGATATTGTCAACATACTGTAGTAGGCCGACACCGTGGATATCTGACAAGATCGTGTCAACATACTGTCGTAGGCCGATACTCTGGGTTATCTGACAAGACCCTGTCAACATACTGTAGTAGGCCGATACTCTGGTTATCTGACAAGATCCTGTCAACATACTGTAGTAGGCCAATACCCTGGTTATCTGACAAGATCATGTCAACATACTGTCGTAGGCCGATACTCTGGTTATCTGACAAGACCCTGTCAACATACTGTCGTAGGCCGACACCCTGGTTATCTGACAAGAACCTGTCAACATACTGTCGTAGGCCGATACTCTGGTTATCTGACAAGATCGTGTCAACATACTGTCGTAGGCCGATACTCTGGGTATCTGACAAGATCCTGTCAACATAATGTAGTAGGCCGATACTCTGGTTATCTCACAAGATCATGTCAACATACTGTAGTAGGCCAATACCCTGGTTATCTGACAAGAACATGTCAACATACTGTAGTATGCCGATACCCTGGTTATCTGACAAGACACTGTCAACATACTGTAGTATGCCGATACCCTGGTTATCTGACAAGACCCTGTCAACATACTGTCGTAGGCCGATACTCTGGTTATCTGACAAGATCTTGTCAACATACTGTCGTAGACCACCACCCTGGTTATCTGACAAGACCCTGTCCACATACTGTCGTAGGCCGATACTCTGGTTATCTGACAAGACCCTGTCAACATACTGCCGTAGGCCGATTCTCTGGTTATCTGACAAGATCTAGTCAACATACTGACGTAGGCCAAATACTCTAGTTATTTGACAAGATCTGACCCATACACAAAAATGTATGCACGCATGACTGTAAGTCGTTTTGGATAAAAGCGTCTGCTAAATGGCATATTATTATTATTATTATATTATTACCCTGTCAACATACTGTCGTAGGCTGACACCCTGGTTATCTGACAAGATTGTGTCAACATACTGTCGTAGGCCGATACTCTGGGTTATCTGACAAAGATCATGTCAACATATGTCGTAGGCCGACATCCTGGTTATCTGACAAGATCCTGTCAACATACTCTAGTAGGCCGATACTCTGGTTATCTGACAAGATCCTGTCAACAAACTGTAGTAGGCTGATACTCTGGTTATCTGACAAGATCCTGTCAACATACTGTCAGTAGGCCGACACTCTGGTTATCTGACAAGATCCTGTCAACATACTGTAGTAGGCCGATACTCTGGTTATCTGACAAGATCCCGGTCAACATACTGTAGTAGGCCGACACCCTGGTTATCTGACAAGATACTGTCAACATACTGTCGTAGGCAGATACTCAGGTTATCTGACAAGATCCTGTCAACATACTGTCGTAGGCCGCTAATCTGGTTATCTGACAAGACCCTGTCAACATACTGTCGTAGACGAACACCCTGGTTATCTGACAAGACCCTGTCAACATACTGTCGTAGGCCGATACCCTGGTTATCTGACAAGGTCTTGTCAACAAACTATCGTAGGCCGATACACTGGTTATCTGACAAGATCCTGTCAACATACGGAAGTAGGCCGATACTCTGGTTATCTGACAAGACCCTGTCAACATACAGTCGTAGGCCCATTCTCTGGTTATCTGACAAGATCTAGTCAACATACTGCAGTATGCAGATACTCTGGTATCTGACAAGCCCTGTCAACATACTGTCGTAGGCCGATACTCTGGTTATCTTACAAGATCATGTCAACATACTGTAGTAGGCCAATACCCTGGTTATCTGACAAGATCCTGTCAACATACTGTAGTAGTCCGATACTCTGGTTATCTGACAAGATGCTGTCAACATACTGTCGTAGGCTGACACCCTGGTTATCTGACAAGATCCTGTCAACATACTGTAGTAGGCCGATACTCTGGTTATCTGACAATATCCTGACAACATACTGCGGGAGGCCGACACTCTTGCTATCTGACAATACCCTGTCAACATACTGTAGTAGGCCGACACCCTGGTTATCTGACAAGATCCTATCAACATACTGTAGTATGCCGATACCCTGGTTATCTGACAAGATCCTGTCAACATACTGTCGTAGGCCGATACTCTGATTATCTTACCAGTCCTCGGTCAATATACTGTAATAGGCCGATACTCTGGATTTCTGACCAGTCCCGGTCAACATACTGTAGTATGCCGACACCCTGGTTATCTGACAAGATCCTGACAACATACAATCGTAGGCCGACAACCTGGTTATCTGACAAGATCCTATCAACATACTGTCGTAGGCCGATACTCTGGTTATCTGACAAGATCCTGTCAACATACTGTAGTTTGCCTACACCCTGGTTATCTGACAAGATCCTGTCAACATACTGTAGTATGCCGACACCCTGGTTATCTGACAAGATCCTGTCAACATACTGTAGTATGCCGATACCCTGGTTATCTGACAAGATCCTATCAACATACTGTAGTATGCCGATACTCTGGTTATCTGACAAGATCATGTCAACAAACTGTAGTAGGCCGATACTGGTTATCTGACAAGATCCGGTCAATATACTGTAGTAGGCCGATTCTCTGAATATCTGACAAGTCCGGTCAACATACTGTAGTATGCCGACACCCTGGTTATCTGACAAGATCCTGACAACATACAGTCGTAGGCCGACAACCTGGTTATCTGACAAGATCCTATCAACAAACTGTCGTAGGCCGATACGCTGGTTATCTGACAAAATGCTGTCAACATACTGTCGTAGGCCGATACTCTGGATATCTGACAAGATCCTGTCAACATACTGTCGTAGGCCGATACTCTGGTTATCGGACAAGATATTGTCAACATACTGTCGTAGGCTGACACACTGGTTATCTGACAAGATCGTGTCAACATACGGTCGTAGGCCGATACTCTGGGTATCTGACAAAATCCTGTCAACAGAATGTAGTAGGCCGATACTCTGGTTATCTGACAAGATCATGTCAACATACTGTAGTAGGCCGATACTCTGGTTATCTGACAAGATATTGTCAACATACTGTCGTAGGCTGACACCGTGGTTATCTGACAAGATCGTGTCAACATACTGTCGTAGGCCGATACTCTGGGTATCTGACAAGATCCTGTCAACATAATGTAGTAGGCCAATACTCTGGTTATCTGACAAGAACATGTCAACATACTGTCGTATGCCAATACTCTGTTTATCTGACAAGACACTGTCAACATACTGTAGTATGCCGATACCCTGGTTATCTGACAAGACCCTGTCCACATACTGTCGTAGGCCGATACTCTGGTTATCTGACAAGACCCTGTCAACATACTGCCGTAGGCCGAGTACTCTGGTTATCTGACAAGATCTAGTCAACATACTGTCGTAGGCCAAATACTCTAGTTATCTGACAAGATCTGACCCATACCAAAAATGTATGCACATGACTGTCAAGTCGTTTTGGATAAAAGCGCTGCTAAATGGCTTATTCTGATATATTACCCTGTCAACATACTGTCGTAGGCTGACACCCTGGTTATCTGACAAGATCATGTCAACATACTGTCGTAGGCCGATACTCTGGGTATCTGACAAAATCATGTCAACATAATGTCGTAGGCCGACATCCTGGTTATCTGACAAGATCCTGTCAACATACTGTAGTAGGCCGATACTCTGGTTATCTGACAAGATCCTGTCAACAAACTGTAGTAGGCCGATACTCTGGTTATCTGACAAGATCCTGTCAACATACTGTCGTAGGCTGACACCCTGGTTATCTGACAAGATCATGTCAACATACTGTAGTAGGCCAATACTCTGATTATCTGACCAGTCCCGGTCAACATACTGTAGTAGGCCGACACCCTGGTTATCTGACAAGATCCTGACAACATATGCCGTAGGCAGATACTCAGGTTATCTGACAAGATCCTGTCAACATACTGTCGTAGGCCGATACCCTGGTTATCTGACCAGATCCTGTCAACATACTGTCGTAGACCAACACCCTGGTTATCTGACAGACCCTGTCAACATACTGTCGTAGGCCGATACCCTGGTTATCCGACAAGATCCTGTCAACATACTGTCGTAGGCCGACATCCTGGTTATATGACAAGACCCTGTCAACATACTGTAGTAGGCCGATACCCTGGTTATCTGACAAGATCCTGTCAACATACTGTAGTATGCTGAAACTCTGGTTATCTGACAAGATCCTGTCAACATACTGTCGTAGGCTGACACCCTGGTCATCTGACAAGATCCTGTCAAGATACTGTAGTAGGCCGATACTCAGGTTATCTGACCAGTCCCTGTCAACATACTCTAGTATGCCGATACCCTGGTTATCTGACAAGATCCTGTCAACATACTGTAGTAGGCCGATACCCTGGTTATCTGACAAGATCCTGTCAACATACTGTAGTAGGCCGATACCCTGGTTATCTGACAAGATCCTGTCAACATACGGTAGTATGCCGATACCCTGGTTATCTGACAAGATCCTGTCAACATACTGTAGTAGGCCGATACTCTGGTTATCTGACAATATCCTGACAACATACTGCGGGAGGCCGACACTCTTGCTATCTGACAATACCCTGTCAACATACTGTAGTAGGCCGACACCCTGGTTATCTGACAAGATCCTATCAACATACTGTAGTATGCCGATACCCTGGTTATCTGACAAGATCCTGTCAACATACTGTCGTAGGCCGATACTCTGATTATCTTACCAGTCCCGGTCAATATACTGTAATAGGCCGATACTCTGGATATCTGACAAGTCCGGTCAACATACTGTAGTAGGCCGACACCCTGGTTATCTGACAAGATCCTGACAACATACAATCGTAGGCCGACAACCTGGTTATCTGACAAGATCCTATCAACATACTGTCGTAGGCCGATACTCTGGTTATCTGACAAGATCCTGTCAACATACTGTAGTATGCCGACACCCTGGTTATCTGACAAGATCCTATCAACATACTGTAGTATGCCGATACCCTGGATATCTGACAAGATCATGTTAACATACTGTAGTATGCCGATACCCTGGTTATCTGACAAGATCATGTCAACAAACTGTAGTAGGCCGATACTGATTATCTGACAAGTCCCGGTCAATATACTGTAGTAGGCGATTCTCTGGATATCTGACAAGTCCCGGTCAACATACTGTAGTATGCCGACACCCTGGTTATCTGACAAGATCCTGACAACATACAGTCGTAGGCCGACAACCTGGTTATCTGACAAGATCCTATCAACAAACTGTCGTAGGCCGATACGCTGGTTATCTGACAAAATGCTGTCAACATACTGTCGTAGGCCGATACTCTGGATATCTGACAAGATCCTGTCAACATACTGTCGTAGGCCGATACTCTGGTTATCGGACAAGATATTGTCAACATACTGTCGTAGG
The DNA here is from genome assembly GCF_020615455.1 of Coregonus clupeaformis. Lineage (NCBI taxonomy): Eukaryota > Metazoa > Chordata > Actinopteri > Salmoniformes > Salmonidae > Coregonus > Coregonus clupeaformis. The sequence continues at coordinate 89,403 of NW_025535015.1, forward strand.
CTGACACACTGGTTATCTGACAAGATCGCTGTCAACATACGGTCGTAGGCCGATACTCTGGGTATCTGACAAGATCCTGTCAACAGACTGTAGTAGGCCGATACTCTGGTTATCTGACAAGATCCTGTCAACATACTGTAGTAGGCCGATACTCTGGTTATCTGACAAGATACTGTCAACATACTGTCGTAGGCTGACACCGTGGTTATCTGACAAGATCGTGTCAACATACTGTAGTAGGCCGATACTCTGGGGTTATCTGACAAGATCCTGTCAACATAATGTAGTAGGCCAATACTCTGGTTATCTGACAAGAACATGTCAACATACTGTCGTAGGCCAATACTCTGTTTATCTGACAAGACACTGTCAACATACTGTAGTATGCCGATACCTGGTTATCTGACAAGATCCCTGTCAACATACTGTCGTAGGCCGATACTCTGGTTATCTGACAAGATCTTGTCAACATACTGTCGAGGCCACCACTCTGGTTATCTGACAAGACCCTGTCAACATACTGTCGTAGGCCGATACTCTGGTTATCTGACAAGACCCTGTCAACATACTGCCGTAGGCCGATTCTCTGGTTATCTGACAAGATCTAGTCAACATACTGTCGTAGGCTGACACCCTGGTTATCTGACAAGATCATGTCAACATACTGTAGTAGGCCAATACTCTGATTATCTGACCAGTCCCGGTCAACATACTGTAGTAGGCCGACACCCTGGTTATCTGACAAGATCCTGACAACATATGCCGTAGGCAGATACTCAGGTTATCTGACAAGATCCTGTCAACATACTGTCGTAGGCCGATACCCTGGTTATCTGACCAGATCCTGTCAACATACTGTCGTAGACCAACACCCTGGTTATCTGACAGACCCTGTCAACATACTGTCGTAGGCCGACATCCTGGTTATATGACAAGACCCTGTCAACATACTGTAGTAGGCCGATACCCTGGTTATCTGACAAGATCCTGTCAACATACTGTAGTATGCTTAAACTCTGGTTATCTGACAAGATCCTGTCAACATACTGTCGTAGGCTGACACCCTGGTCATCTGACAAGATCCTGTCAAAATACTGTAGTAGGCCGATACTCAGTTTATCTGACCAGGCCCTGTCAACATACTGTCATAGACCAACACCCTGGTTATCTGACAAGATCCTGTCAACATACTGTCGTAGGCCAATACACAGGTTATCTGACAAGATCCTGTCAACATACTGTCGTAGACCAACACCCTGGTTATCTGAAAATACCCTGTCAACATACTATAGTATGCCGATACCCTGGATATCTGACAAGACCCTGTCAACATACTGTCGTAGGCCGATACTCTGGTTATCTGACAAGATCCTGTCAACATACTGTCGTAGACCGACATCCCAGTTATCTGACAAGATCCTGTCAACATACTGTTGTAGGCCGACACCCTGATTATCTGACAATGCCCTGTCAACAGACTGTCGTAGGCCGATACTCTGGTTATCTAACAAAATCATGTCAACATACTGTCTTGGCCTATACTCTGGTTTTCTGACAATATCCTGTCAACATACTGTCGTAGGCCGACATCCTAGTTATATGACAAGATCCTGTCAACATACTGTAGTAGGCCGATACTCTGGTTATCTGACAAGATCCTGTCAACAAACTGTAGTAGGCTGATACTCAGGTTATCTGACAAGATCCTGTCAACATACTCTCGTAGGCCGATACCCTGGTTATCTGACAAGAACCTGTCAACATACTGTCGTAGGCAGACACCCTGGTTATCTGACAAGTTCCTGTCAACATACTGTCGTAGGCCGATATTCTGGGTATCTGACAAAATCATGTCAACATACTGTCGTAGGCCGATACTCTGGGTATCTGACAAAATCATGTCAAAATACTGTCGTAGGCCGATAGCCCTGGTTATCTGACAAGAACCTGTCAACATACTGTAGTAGGCCGATACTCTGGTTATCTGATAAGATCCTGTCAACATACTGTCGTAGGTCGATACTCTGGTTATCTGACAAGATCCTGTCAACATACTGTCGTAGGCGGATACCCTGGTTATCTGACAAGATACTGTCTACATACTGTAGTAGGCCGATACCCTTGTTATCTGACAAGATCCTGTCAACATACTGTAGTAGGCCGATACTGAGTTTATCTGACAAGATCATGTCAACAAACTGTAGTAGGCCGATACTAAGGTTTTCTGACAAGATCCTGTCTACATACTGTAGTGGGCCAATACTCTGGTTATCTGACAATATCCTGTCAACATACTGTCGTAGGCCGATACCCTGGTTATCTGACAAGATCCTGTCAAAATACTTTAGTAGGCCGATACCCTGGTTATCTGACAAGTCCCTGTCAACATACTGTCGTAGGCCGATACTCAGGATATCTGACAAGATCCTGTCAACATACTGTAGTAGGCCGATACTCAGGTTATCTGACAAGATCCTGTCAACATACTGTCGTAGGCCGATAACCTGGTTATCTGACAGATCCCGTCAAACATACTGTCGTAGACCAACACCCTGGTTTTCTGACAATACCCTGTCAACATACTGTCGTGGGCCGATACCCTGGTTATCTGACAAGGTCTTGTCAATAAACTGTTGTAGGCCGATACCCTGGTTGTCTGACAAGATCCTGTCAACATACTGTAGTATGCTGATACTCTGGTTATCTGACAAGATCCTGTCAACATACTGTCGTAGGCTGACTCCCTGGTCATCTGACAAGATCCTGTCAAAATACTGTAGTAGGCCGATACTCAGGTTATCTGACCAGTCCCTGTCAACATACTGTAGTATGCCGATACCCTGGTTATCTGACAAGATCCTGTCAACATACTGTAGTAGGCCGATACCCTGGTTATCTGACAAGATCCTGTCAACATACTGTAGTAGGCCGATACCCTGGTTATCTGACAAGATCCAGTCAACATACGGTAGTATGCCGATACCCTGGTTATCTGAAAAGACCCTGTCAACATACTGTCGTAGCCCGATACTCTGGTTATCTGACAAGATCCTGTCAACATACTGTAGTAGGCCGATACTCAGGATATCTGACAAGATCCTGTCAACATACTGTAGTAGGCCGATACTCAGGTTATCTGACAAGGTCATGTCAACATACTGTCGTAGGACGCTAACCTGGTTATCTGACCAGTTCCTGTCAACATACTGTCGTAGGCCGATACCCTGGTTATCTAACAAAATCATGTCAACATACTGTCGTAGGCCGATACTCTGGTTATCTGACAAGATCTTGTCAAAATACTGTCGTAGGCCGACATCCTGGTTATCTGACAAGACCCTGTCAACATACTGTAGTAGGCCGATACTCTGGTTATCTGACAAGATCCTGTCAACAAACTGTAGTAGGCCGATACTCAGGTAATCTGACAAGATCCTGTCAACATACTGTCGTAGGCCGATACCCTGGTTATCTGACAAGAACCTGTCAACATACTGTCGTAGGCAGACTCCCTGGTTATCTGACAAGATCCTGTCAACATACTGTAGTAGGCCGATACTCTGGTTATCTGACAAGATCCTGTCAACATGCTGTCGTCGGCCGATACCCTGGTTATCTGACAAGATCCTGTCAATATACTGTAGTATGCCGATACTCAGGTTATCTGACCAGTCCCTGTCAACATACTGTCGTAGACCAACACCCTGGTTATCTGACAAGATCCTGTCAACATACTGTCGTAGGCCAATACACTGGTTATCTGACAAGTCCCTGTCAACATACTGTCGTAGACCAACACCCTGGTTATCTGAAAATACCCTGTCAACATACTGTAGTATGCCGATACCCTGGATATCTGACAAGACCCTGTCAACATACTGTCGTAGGCCGATACTCTGGTTATCTGACAAGATCCTGTCAACATACTGTCGTAGGCCGACATCCCAGTTATCTGACAAGATCCTGTCAACATACTGTTGTAGGCCGACACCCTGATTATCTGACAATGCCCTGTCAACAGACTGTCGTAGGCCGATACTCTGGTTATCTAACAAAATCATGTCAACATACTGTCGTAGGCCGATACTCTGGTTTTCTGACAAGATCCTGTCAACATACTGTCGTAGGCCGACATCCTAGTTATATGACAAGATCCTGTCAACATACTGTAGTAGGCCGATACTCTGGTTATCTGACAAGATCCTGTCAACAAACTGTAGTAGGCTGATACTCAGGTTATCTGACAAGATCCTGTCAACATACTGTCGTAGGCCGATACCCTGGTTATATGACAAGACCCTGTCAACATACTGTAGTGAGGCCGACACTCTGGTTATCTGACAAGTTCCTGTCAACATACTGTCGTAGGCCGATATTCTGGGTATCTGACAAAATCATGTCAACATACTGTCGTAGGCCGATACTCTGGGTATCTGACAAAATCATGTCAAAATACTGTCGTAGGCCGACAGCCCGGTTATCTGACAAGAACCTGTCAACATACTGTAGTAGGCCGATACTCTGGTTATCTGATAAGATCCTGTCAACATACTGTTGTAGGCTGATACTCTGGTAATTTGACAAGATCCTGTCAACATACTGTGTAGGCGGATACCCTGGTTATCTGACAAGATACTGTCTACATACTGTAGTAGGGCGATACCCTTGTTATCTGACAAGATCCTGTCAACATACTGTAGTAGGCCGATACTGTGGTTTATCTGACAAGATCCTGTCAACATACTGTAGTAGGCCGATACTCAGGTTTTCTGACAAGATCCTGTTAACATACTGTAGTAGGCCGATACTCTGGTTATCTGACAAGATCCTGTCAACATACTGTCGTAGGCCGATACCCTGGTTATCTGACAAGATCCCTGTCAAATACTGTAGTAGGCCGATACTCTGGTTATCTGACAAGATCCTGTCAACATACTGTCAGTAGGCCGATACTCGGGATATCTGACAAGATCCTGTCAACATACTGTCGTAGGCCGATACTGGTTATCTGACAAGATCCTGTCAACATACTGTAGTAGGCCGCTAACCTGGTTATCCGACAAGTCCCGTCAAACATACTGTCGTAGACCAACACCATGGTTTTCTGACAATACCCTGTCAACATACTGTCGTAGGCCGATACCCTGGTTATCTGACAAGGTCTTGTCAACAAACTGTCGTAGGCCGACACCCTGATTATCTGACAAAATCCTGTCAACATACTGTCGTAGGCTGACACCCTGGTTTTCTGACAAGATCGTGTCAACATACTGTCGTAGGCCAATACACTGGTTATCTGACAAGAACCTGTCAACATACTCTAGTATGCCGATACCCTGGTTATCTGACAAGTCCCTGTCAACATACTGTAGTATGCCGATACCCTGGTTATCTGACAAGACGCTGTCAACATACTGTCGTAGGCCAATACTCTGGTTATCTGACAAGATCCTGTCAACATACTGTCGTAGGTCGATACTCTGGTTATCTGACAAGATCCTGTCAACATACTGTTGTAGGCCGATTCTCTGGTTATCTGACAAAATCCTGTCAACATACTGTCGTAGGCTGACACCCTGGTTTTCTGACAAGATCGTGTCAACATACTGTCGTAGGCCGATACTCTGGGTATCTGACAAAATCATGTCAACATACTGTCGTAGGCCGATACTCTGGGTATCTGACAAAATCATGTCAACATACTGTCGTAGGCCGACAGCCTGGTTATCTGACAAGATCCTGTCAACATACTGTAGTAGGCCGATACTCTGGTTATCTGATAAGATCCTGTCAACAAACTGTATTAGGCTGATACTCAGGTAATTTGACAAGATCCTGTCAACATACTGTCGTAGGCGGATACCCTGGTTATCTGACAAGATACTGTCTACATACTGTAGTAGGCCGATACCCTTGTTATCTGACAAGATCCTGTCAACATACTGTAGTAGGCCGATACTGAGTTTATCTGACAAGATCACGTCAACATACTGTCGTAGGCCGATACTATGGTTATCTGACAAGAACCTGTCTACATATTGTAGTGGGCCGATACTCTGGTTATCTGACAATATCCCTGTCAACATACTGTCGTAGGCCGATACTCTGGTTATCTGACAAGATCCTGTCAACATACTGTTGTAGGCCGATTCTCTGGTTATCTGACAAAATCCTGTCAACATACTGTCGTAGGCCGATACTCTGGTTTTCTGACAAGATCGTGTCAACATACTGTATTAGGCTGATACTCAGGTAATTTGACAAGATCCTGTCAACATACTGTCGTAGGCGGATACCCTGGTTATCTGACAAGATACTGTCTACATACTGTAGTAGGCCGATACCCTTGTTATCTGACAAGATCATGTCAACATACTGTAGTAGGCCAATACCCTGGTTATCTGACAAGAACATGTCAACATACTGTCGTATGCCAATACTCTGTTTATCTGACAAGTTCCTGTCAACATACTGTCGTAGGCCGATACTCTGGTTATCGGACAAGATATTGTCAACATACTGTCGTAGGCTGACACCCTGGTTATCTGACAAGATCGTGTCAACATACTGTCGTAGGCCGATACTCTGGGTATCTGACAAGATCCTGTCAACATAATGTAGTAGGCCAATACTCTGGTTATCTCACAAGATCATGTCAACATACTGTAGTAGGCCAATACCCTGGTTATCTGACAAGAACATGTCAACATACTGTCGTATGCCAATACTCTGTTTATCTGACAAGACACTGTCAACATACTGTAGTATGCCGATACCCTGGTTATCTGACAAGACCCTGTCAACATACTGTCGTAGGCCGATACTCTGGTTATCTGACAAGATCTTGTCAACATACTGTCGTAGACCACCACCCTGGTTATCTGACAAGACCCTGTCCACATACTGTCGTAGGCCGATACTCTGGTTATCTGACAAGACCCTGTCAACATACTGCCGTAGGCCGATTCTCTGGTTATCTGACAAGATCTAGTCAACATACTGACGTAGGCCAAATACTCTGGTTATTTGACAAGATCTGACCCATACACAAAAATGTATGCACGCATGACTGTAAGTCGTTTTGGATAAAAGCGTCTGCTAAATGGCATATTATTATTATATTATTACCCTGTCAACATACTGTCGTAGGCTGACACCCTGGTTATCTGACAAGATTGTGTCAACATACTGTCGTAGGCCGATACTCTGGGTATCTGACAAAATCATGTCAACATAATGTCTTAGGCCGACATCCTGGTTATCTGACAAGATCCTGTCAACATTCTCTAGTAGGCCGATACTCTGGTTATCTGACAAGATCCTGTCAACAAACTGTAGTAGGCTGATACTCTGGTTATCTGACAAGATCCTGTCAACATACTGTCGTAGGCTGACACCCTGGTTATCTGACAAGATCATGTCAACATACTGTAGTAGGCCAATACTCTGATTATCTGACCAGTCCCGGTCAACATACTGTAGTAGGCCGACACCCTGGTTATCTGACAAGATACTGACAACATATGTCGTAGGCAGATACTCAGGTTATCTGACAAGATCCTGTCAACATACTGTCGTAGGCCGATACTCTGGTTATCTGACCAGATCCTGTCAACATACTGTCGTAGACCAACACCCTGGTTATCTGACAGACCCTGTCAACATACTGTCGTAGGCCGATACCCTGGTTATCTGACAAGGTCTTGTCAACAAACTATCGTAGGGCCGATATTCCTGTTATCTGACAAGATCCTGTCAACATACGGAAGTAGGCCGATACTCTGGTTATCTGACAAGACCCTGTCAACATACAGTCGTAGGCCCATTCTCTGGTTATCTGACAAGATCTAGTCAACATACTGACATATGCAAATACTCTGGTTCTGACAATACCCTGTCAACATACTGTCGTAGGCCGATACTCTGGTTATCAGACAAGATCCTGTCAACATACTGTCGTAGACCAAAACCCTGGTTATCTGACAAAACCCTGTCCACATACTGTAGTAGTCCGATACTCTGGTTATCTGACAAGATGCTGTCAACATACTGTCGTAGGCTGACACCCTGGTTATCTGACAAGATCCTGTCAACATACTGTAGTAGGCCGATACTCTGGTTATCTGACAATATCCTGACAACATACTGCGGGAGGCCGACACTCTTGCTATCTGACAATACCCTGTCAACATACTGTAGTAGGCCGACACCCTGGTTATCTGACAAGATCCTATCAACATACTGTAGTATGCCGATACCCTGGTTATCTGACAAGATCCTGTCAACATACTGTCGTAGGCCGATACTCTGATTATCTTACCAGTCCCGGTCAATATACTGTAATAGGCCGATACTCTGAATATCTGACCAGTCCCGGTCAACATAATGTAGTATGCCGACACCCTGGTTATCTGACAAGATCCTGACAACATACAATCGTAGGCCGACAACCTGGTTATCTGACAAGATCCTATCAACATACTGTCGTAGGCCGATACTCTGGTTATCTGACAAGATCCTGTCAACATACTGTAGTTTGCCTACACCCTGGTTATCTGACAAGATCCTGTCAACATACTGTAGTATGCCGACACCCTGGTTATCTGACAAGATCCTATCAACATACTGTAGTATGCCGATACCCTGGATATCTGACAAGATCATGTTAACATACTGTAGTATGCCGATACCCTGGTTATCTGACAAGATCATGTCAACAAACTGTAGTAGGCCGATACTGATTATCTGACCAGTCCCGGTCAATATACTGTAGTAGGCCGATTCTCTGAATATCTGACCAGTCCCGGTCAACATACTGTAGTATGCCGACACCCTGGTTATCTGACAAGATCCTGACAACATACAGTCGTAGGCCGACAACCTGGTTATCTGACAAGATCCTATCAACAAACTGTCGTAGGCCGATACGCTGGTTATCTGACAAAATGCTGTCAACATACTGTCAGAGAGCCGATACTCTGGATATCTGACAAGATCCTGTCAACATACTGTCGTAGCCGATACTCTGGTTATCGGACAAGATGTTGTCAACATACTGTCGTAGGCTGAGCACACTGGTTATCTGACAAGATCGTGTCAACATGCGGTCGTGAGCCGATACTCTGGGTATCTGACAAAATCCTGTCAACAGAATGTAGTAGGCCGATACTCTGGTTATCTGACAAGATCATGTCAACATACTGTAGTAGGCCGATACTCTGGTTATCTGACAAGATATTGTCAACATACTGTCGTAGGCTGACACCGTGGTTATCTGACAAGATCGTGTCAACATACTGTCGTAGGCCGACTCTGGGTATCTGACAAATCCTGTCAACATAATGTAGTAGGCCAATACTCTGGTTATCTGACAAGAACATGTCAACATCTGCGTATGCCAATACTCTGTTTATCTGACAAGACACTGTCAACATACTGTAGTATGCCGATACCCTGGTTATCTGACAAGACCCTGTCAACATACTGTCGTAGGCCGATACTCTGGTTATCTGACAAGATCTTGTCAACATACTGTCGTGAGACCACACCTGGTTATCTGACAAGACCCTGTCCACATACTGTCGTGAGGCCGATACTCTGGTTATCTGACAAGATCCCTGTCAACATACTGTCAGTAGGCCGATTCTCTGGTTATCTGACAAGATCTAGTCAACATACTGACGTAGGCCAAATACTCTAGTTATTTGACAAGATCTGACCCATACACAAAAATGTATGCACGCATGACTGTAAGTCGTTTTGGATAAAAGCGTCTGCTAAATGGCATATTATTATTATTATTATATTATTACCCTGTCAACATACTGTCGTAGGCTGACACCCTGGTTATCTGACAAGATTGTGTCAACATACTGTCGTAGGCCGATACTCTGGGTATCTGACAAAATCATGTCAACATAATGTCTTAGGCCGACATCCTGGTTATCTGACAAGATCCTGTCAACATACTGTAGTAGGCCGATACTCTGGTTATCTGACCAAGATCCTGTCAACAAACTGTAGTAGGCTGATACTCTGGTTATCTGACAAGATCCTGTCAACATACTGTCAGGCTGACACCTGGTTATCTGACAAGATCATGTCAACATACTGTAGTAGGCCAATACTCTGATTATCTGACCAGTCCCGGTCAGCATACTGTAGTAGGCCGACACCTGGTTATCTGACAAGATCCTGACAACATATGTCGTGGGCAGATACTCAGGTTATCTGACAAGATCCTGTCAACATACTGTCGTAGGCCGATACCCTGGTTATCTGACCAGATCCTGTCAACATACTGTCGTAGACTAACACCCTGGTTATCTGACAGACCCTGTCAACATACTGTCGTAGGCCGATACCCTGGTTATCCGACAAGATCCTGTCAACATACTGTCGTAGGCCGACATCCTGGTTATATGACAAGACCCTGTCAACATACTGTAGTAGGCCGATACCCTGGTTATCTGACAAGATCCTGTCAACATACTGTAGTATGCTGAAACTCTGGTTATCTGACAAGATCCTGTCAACATACTGTCGTAGGCTGACACCCTGGTCATCTGACAAGATCCTGTCAAAATACTGTAGTAGGCCGATACTCAGGTTATCTGACCAGTCCCTGTCAACATACTGTAGTATGCCGATACCCTGGTTATCTGACAAGATCCTGTCAACATACTGTAGTAGGCCGATACCCTGGTTATCTGACAAGATCCTGTCAACATACTGTAGTAGGCCGATACTCAGGATATCTGACAAGATCCTGTCAACATACGGTAGTATGCCGATACCCTGGTTATCTGACAAGATCCTGTCAACACATACTGCTAGTAGGCCGATACTCGGTTATCTGACAATATCCTGACAACATACTGCGGGAGGCCGACACTCTTGCTATCTGACAATACCCTGTCAACATACTGTAGTAGGCCGACACCCTGGTTATCTGACAAGATCCTATCAACATACTGTAGTTGCGATACCCTGGTTATCTGACAAGATCCTGTCAACATACTGTCGTAGGGCGATACTCTGATTATCTTACCAGTCCGGTCAATATACTGTAATAGGCGATACTCTGAATATCTGACCAGTCCCGGTCAACATAATGTAGTATGCCGACACCCTGGTTATCTGACAAGATCCTGACAACATACAATCGTGAGGCGACAACCTGGTTATCTGACAAGATCCTATCAACATACTGTCGTGAGCGATACTCTGGTTATCTGACAAGATCCTGTCAACATACTGTAGTTTGCCTACACCTGGTTATCTGACAAGATCCTGTCAACATACTGTAGTGGGCCGACACCCTGGTTATCTGACAAGATCCTATCAACATACTGTAGTATGCCGATACCCTGGTTATCTGACAAGATCATGTCAACAAACTGTAGTAGGCCGATACTGATTATCTGACCAGTCCCGGTCAATATACTGTAGTAGGCCGATTCTCTGAATATCTGACCAGTCCCGGTCAACATACTGTAGTATGCCGACACCCTGGTTATCTGACAAGATCCTGACAACATACAGTCGTAGGCCGACAACCTGGTTATCTGACAAGATCCTATCAACAAACTGTCGTAGGCCAATACGCTGGTTATCTGACAAAATGCTGTCAACATACTGTCGTAGGCCGATACTCTGGATATCTGACAAGATCCTGTCAACATACTGTCGTAGGCCGATACTCTGGTTATCGGACAAGATATTGTCAACATACTCGTCGTAGGCTGACACACTGGTTATCTGACAAGATCGTGTCAGCATACGGTCGTAGGCCCGATACTCTGGGTATCTGACAAATCCTGTCAACAGAATGTGTAGGCCGATACTCTGGTTATCTGACAAGATCCATGTCAACATACTGTAGTAGGCGATACTCTGGTTATCTGACAAGATATTGTCAACATACTGTCGTAGGCTGACACCGTGGTTATCTGACAAGATCGTGTCAACATACTGTCGTAGGCCGATACTCTGGGTATCTGACAAGATCCTGTCAACATAATGTAGTAGGCCAATACTCTGGTTATCTGACAAGAACATGTCAACATACTGTCGTATGCCAATACTCTGTTTATCTGACAAGACACTGTCAACATACTGTAGTATGCCGATACCCTGGTTATCTGACAAGACCCTGTCAACATACTGTCGTAGGCCGATACTCTGGTTATCTGACAAGATCTTGTCAACATACTGTCGTAGACCACCACCCTGGTTATCTGACAAGACCCTGTCCACATACTGTCGTAAGGCGATACTCTGGTTATCTGACAGACACCTGTCAACATACTGTCGTGAGGCCGATTCTCTGGTTATCTGACAAGATCTAGTCAACATACTGGACGAGGCCGAAATACTCTAGTTATTTGACAAGATTGACCCATACACAAAAATGTATGCACGCATGACTGTAAGTTTGTTGGATAAAAGCGTCTGCTAAATGGCATAAATTATTATATTATTACCCTGTCAACATACTGTCGTAGGCTGACACCCTGGTTATCTGACAAGATTGTGTCAACATACTGTCGTAGGCCGATACTCTGGGTATCTGACAAAATCATGTCAACATAATGTCTTAGGCCGACATCCTGGTTATCTGACAAGATCCTGTCAACATACTGTAGTAGGCCGATACTCTGGTTATCTGACAAGATCCTGTCAACAAACTGTAGTAGGCTGATACTCTGGTTATCTGACAAGATCCTGTCAACATACTGTCGTAGGCTGACACCCTGGTTATCTGACAAGATCATGTCAACATACTGTAGTAGGCCAATACTCTGATTATCTGACCAGTCCCGGTCAACATACTGTAGTAGGCCGACACCCTGGTTATCTGACAAGATCCTGACAACATATGCCGGGCAGATACTCAGGTTATCTGACAAGATCCTGTCAACATACTGTCAGTAGGCCGATCCCTGGTTATCTGACCGATCCTGTCAACATACTGTCGTGGACTAACACCCTGGTTATCTGACAGACCCTGTCAACATACTGTCGAGGCCGATACCCTGGTTATCCGACAAGATCCTGTCAACATACCGTCGTAGGCCGACATCCTGGTTATATGACAAGACCCTGTCAACATACTGTAGTGGCCGATACCTGGGTTATCTGACAAGATCCTGTCAACATACTGTAGTATGCTGAAACTCTGGTTATCTGACAAGATCCTGTCAACATACTGTCGTAGGCTGACACCCTGGTCATCTGACAAGATCCTGTCAAAATACTGTAGTAGGCCGATATTCAGTTTATCTGACCAGGCCCTGTCAACATACTGTCATAGACCAACACCCTGGTTATCTGACAAGATCCTGTCAACATACTGTCGTAGGCCAATACACAGGTTATCTGACAAGTCCCTGTCAACATACTGTCGTAGACCAACACCCTGGTTATCTGAAAATACCCTGTCAACATACTATAGTATGCCGATACTCCTGGATATCTGGCAAGACCCTGTCAACATACTGTCGTAGGCCGATACTCTGTTATCTGACAAGATCCTGTCAACATACTGTAGTTTGAGACCACATCCCAGTTATCTGACAAGATCCTGTCAACATACTGTTGTAGACCGATACCCTGATTATCTGACAATGCCCTGTCAACAGACTGTCGTGAGCCGATACTCTGGTTATCTAACAAAATCATGTCAACATACTGTCTTGGCCTATACTCTGGTTTTCTGACAATATCCTGTCAACATACTGTCGAGTGAGCCGACATCCCTGAATTATATGACAAGATCCTGTCAACATACTGTGTAGGCCGATACTCTGGTTATCTGACAAGATCCTGTCAGCAAACTGTGTGGCTGATGCTCAGGTTATCTGACAAGATCCTGTCAACATACTCTCGTAGGCCGATACCCTGGTTATCTGACAAGAACCTGTCAACATACTGTCGTAGGCAGACACCCTGGTTATCTGACAAGTTCCTGTCAACATACTGTCGTAGGCCGATATTCTGGGTATCTGACAAAATCATGTCAACATACTGTCGTAGGCCGATACTCTGGGTATCTGACAAAATCATGTCAAAATACTGTCGTAGGCCGACAGCCCGGTTATCTGACAAGAACCTGTCAACATACTGTAGTAGGCCGATACTCTGGTTATCTGATAAGATCCTGTCAACAAACTGTATTAGGCTGATACTCAGGTAATTTGACAAGATCCTGTCAACATACTGTCGTAGGCGGATACCCTGGTTATCTGACAAGATACTGTCTACATACTGTAGTAGGCCGATACCCTTGTTATCTGACTAAATCCTGTCAACATACTGTAGTAGGCCGATACTGAGTTTATCTGACAAGATCATGTCAACAAACTGTAGTAGGCCGATACTCAGGTTTTCTGACAAGATCCTGTCTACATACTGTAGTGGGCCAATACTCTGGTTATCTGACAATATCCTGTCAACATACTGTCGTAGGCCGATACCCTGGTTATCTGACAAGATCCTGTCAAAATACTTTAGTAGGCCGATACCCTGGTTATCTGACAAGTCCCTGTCAACATACTGTCGTAGGCCGATACTCAGGATATCTGACAAGATCCTGTCAACATACTGTAGTAGGCCGCTAACCTGGTTATCTGACCAGTCCCTCTAAACATACTGTCGTAGACCAACACCCTGGTTTTCTGACAATACCCTGTCAACATACTGTCGTGGGCCGATACCCTGGTTATCTGACAAGGTCTTGTCAATAAACTGTTGTAGGCCGATACCCTGGTTGTCTGACAAGATCCTGTCAACATACTGTAGTATGCTCATACTCTGGTTATCTGACAAGATCCTGTCAACATACTGTCGTAGGCTGACTCCCTGGTCATCTGACAAGATCCTGTCAAAATACTGTAGTAGGCCGATACTCAGGTTATCTGACCAGTCCCTGTCAACATACTGTAGTATGCCGTGAACCCTGGTTATCTGACAAGATCCTGTCAACATACTGTGTAGGCCGATACCCTGGTTATCTGACAAGATCCTGTCAACATACTGTAGTAGGCCGATGCTCTGGTTATCTGACAAGATCCAGTCAACATACGGTAGTTGCATACCCCTGGTTATCTGAAAAGACCCTGTCAACATACTGCTCGAGTTGATACTCTGGTTATCTGACAAGATCCTGTCCAACATACTGTAGTAGGCCGATACTCGATATCTGACAAGATCCTGTCAACATACTGTAGTAGGCCGTACTCAGGTTATCTGACAAGGTCATGTCAACATACTGTCGTAGGACGCTAACCTGGTTATCTGACCAGTTCCTGTCAACATACTGTCGTAGGCCGATACCCTGGTTATCTAACAAAATCATGTCAACATACTGTCGTAGGCCGATACTCTGGTTATCTGACAAGATCTTGTCAAAATACTGTCGTAGGCCGACATCCTGGTTATATGACAAGACCCTGTCAACATACTGTAGTAGGCCGATACTCTGGTTATCTGACAAGATCCTGTCAACAAACTGTAGTAGGCTGATACTCAGGTAATCTGACAAGATCCTGTCAACATACTGTCGTAGGCCGATACCCTGGTTATCTGACAAGAACCTGTCAACATACTGTCGTAGGCAGACTCCCTGGTTATCTGACAAGATCCTGTCAACATACTGTAGTAGGCCGATACTCTGGTTATCTGACAAGATCCTGTCAACATGCTGTCGTCGGCCGATACCCTGGTTATCTGACAAGATCCTGTCAATATACTGTAGTATGCCGATACTCAGTTTATCTGACCAGGCCCTGTCAACATACTGTCATAGACCAACACCCTGGTTATCTGACAAGATCCTGTCAACATACTGTCGTAGGCCAATACACTGGTTATCTGAAAATACCCTGTCAACATACTGTAGTATGCCGATACCCTGGATATCTGACAAGACCCTGTCAACATACTGTCGTAGGCCGATACTCTGGTTATCTGACAAGATCCTGTCAACATACTGTCGTAGGCCGACATCCCAGTTATCTGACAAGATCCTGTCAACATACTGTTGTAGGCCGACACCCTGATTATCTGACAATGCCCTGTCAACAGACTGTCGTAGGCCGATACTCTGGTTATCTAACAAAATCATGTCAACATACTGTCTTGGCCTATACTCTGGTTTTCTGACAATATCCTGTCAACATACTGTCGTAGGCCGACATCCTAGTTATATGACAAGATCCTGTCAACATACTGTAGTAGGCCGATACTCTGGTTATCTGACAAGATCCTGTCAACAAACTGTAGTAGGCTGATACTCTGGGTTATCTGACAAGATCCTGTCAACATACTCTCGTAGGCCGATACCTGGTTATCTGACAAGAACCTGTCAACATACTGTCGTAGGCAGACACCCTGTTATCTGACAGGTTCCTGTCCAACATACTGTCAGTAAGGCCGAGTATTCTGGGTATCTGACAAAATCATGTCAACATACTGTCGTAGGCCGATACTCTGGGTATCTGACAAAATCATGTCAGGAAATACTGTCGTAGGCCGCAGCCCGGTTATCTGACAAGAACCTGTCAACATACTGTGTAGGCCGATACTCTGGTTATCTGATAAGATCCTGTCAACAAACTGTATTAGTTGATACTCAGGTAATTTGACAAGATCCTGTCAACATACTGTCGTGGCGGATACTCTGGTTATCTGACAAGATACTGTCTACATACTGTAGTAGGCCGATACCCTTGTTATCTGACAAGATCCTGTCAACATACTGTAGTAGGCCGATACTGAGTTTATCTGACAAGATCATGTCAACAAACTGTAGTAGGCCGATACTCAGGTTTTCTGACAAGATCCTGTCTACATACTGTAGTGGGCCAATACTCTGGTTATCTGACAATACCTGTCAACATACTGTCGTAGGCCGATACCCTGGTTATCTGACAAGATCCTGTCAAAATACTTTAGTAGGCCGATACCCTGGTTATCTGACAAGTCCCTGTCAACATACTGTCGTAGGCCGATACTCAGGATATCTGACAAGATCCTGTCAACATACTGTAGTAGGCCGATACTCAGGTTATCTGACAAGATCCTGTCAACATACTGTCGTAGGCCGCTAACCTGGTTATCTGACAAGTCCCTCTAAACATACTGTCGTAGACCAACACCCTGGTTTTCTGACAATACCCTGTCAACATACTGTCGTAGGCCGATACCCTGGTTATCTGACAAGGTCTTGTCAACAAACTGTCGTAGGCCGACACCCTGATTATCTGACAAAATCCTGTCAACATACTGTCGTAGGCTGACACCCTGGTTTTCTGACAAGATCGTGTCAACATACCGTCGTGAGGCCAATACACTGGTTATCTGACAAGAACCTGTCAACATACTCTAGTATGCCGATACCCTGGTTATCTGACAAGTCCCTGTCAACATACTGTAGTATGCCGATACCCTGGTTATCTGACAAGACGCTGTCAACATACTGTCGTAGGCCAATACTCTGGTTATCTGACAAGATCCTGTCAACATACTGTCGTAGGTCGATACTCTGGTTATCTGACAAGATCCTGTCAACATACTGTTGTAGGCCGATACTCTGGTTATCTGACAAAATCCTGTCAACATACTGTCGTAGGCTGACACCCTGGTTTTCTGACAAGATCGTGTCAACATACTCGTCGTAGGCCGATACTCTGGGTATCGGCAAAATCATGTCAACATACTGTCGTAGGCCGATACTCTGGGTATCTGACAAAATCATGTCAACATACTGTCGTAGGCCGACAGCCCGGTTATCTGACAAGAACCTGTCAACATACTGTAGTAGGCCGATACTCTGGTTATCTGATAAGATCCCTGTCAACAAACTGTATTAGGCTGATACTCAGGTAATTTGACAAGATCCTGTCAACATACTGTCGTAGGCGGATACCCTGGTTATCTGACAAGATACTGTCTACATACTGTAGTAGGCCGATACCCTTGTTATCTGACAAGATCCTGTCAACATTCTGTAGTAGGCCGATACTGAGTTTTTCTGACAAGATCATGTCAACAAACTGTAGTAGTCCGATACTAAGGTTTTCTGACAAGATCCTGTCTACATACTGTAGTGGGCCAATACTCTGGTTATCTGACAATATCCTGTCAACATACTGTCGTGAGCGATACTCTGGTTATCTGGCAAGATCCTGTCAACATACTGTTGTAGGCGATTCTCTGGTTATTCGACAAAATCCTGTCAACATACTGTCGTAGGCTGACACCCTGGTTTTCTGACAAGATCGTGTCAACATACTGTATTAGGCTGATACTCAGGTAATTTGACAAGATCCTGTCAACATACTGTCGTAGGCGGATACCCTGGTTATCTGACAAGATACTGTCTACATACTGTAGTAGGCCGATACCCTTGTTATCTGACAAGATCCTGTCAACATACTGTAGTAGGCCGATACTCAGGTTATCTGACAAGGTCATGTCAACATACTGTCGTAGGACGCTAACCTGGTTATCTGACCAGTTCCTGTCAACATACTGTAGTAGGCCGATACTCAGGTTATCTGACCAGTCCCTGTCAACATACTGTAGTATGCCGATACCCTGGTTATCTGACAAGATCCTGTCAACATACTGTAGTAGGCCGATACCCTGGTTATCTGACAAGATCCTGTCAACATACTGTAGTAGGCCGATACCCTGGTTATCTGACAAGATCCAGTCAACATACGGTAGTATGCCGATACCCTGGTTATCTGAAAAGACCCTGTCAACATACTGTCGTAGCCCGATACTCTGGTTATCTGACAAGATCCTGTCAACATACTGTTGTAGGCGATTCTCTGTTATCTGACAAAATCCCTGTCAACATACTGTCGAGGCTGACACCCTGGTTTTCTGACAAGATCGTGTCAACATACTGTATTAGGCTGATACTCTGGTAATTTGACAAGATCCTGTCAACATACTGTCGTGGCGGATACCCTGGTTATCTGACAAGATCCTGTCAACATACTGTCGTAGGCCGCTAACCTGGTTATCTGACAAGTCCCTCTAAACATACTGTCGTAGAACAACACCCCCGGTTTTCTGACAATACCCTGTCAACATACTGTCGTAGGCGATACCCTGGTTATCTGACAAGGTCTTGTCAACAAACTGTCAGGAGGCACAACCCTGATTATCTGACAAAATCCTGTCAACATACTGTCGTAGGCCGACACCTGGTTTTCTGACAAGATCGTGTCAACATACTGTCGTAGGCCAATACACTGGTTATCTGACAAGAACCTGTCAACATACTCTAGTATGCCGATACCCTGGTTATCTGACAAGTCCCTGTCAACATACTGTAGTATGCCGATACCCTGGTTATCTGACAAGACGCTGTCAACATACTGTCGTAGGCCAATACTCTGGTTATCTGACAAGATCCTGTCAACATACAGTCGTAGGTCGATACTCTGGTTATCTGACAAGATCCTGTCAACATACTGTTGTAGGCCGATTCTCTGGTTATCTGACAAAATCCTGTCAACATACTGTCGTAGGCTGACACCCTGGTTTTCTGACAAGATCGTGTCAACATACTGTCGTAGGCCGATACTCTGGGTATCTGACAAAATCATGTCAACATACTGTCGTAGGCCGATACTCTGGGTATCTGACAAAATCATGTCAACATACTGTCGTAGGCCGACAGCCCGGTTATCTGACAAGAACCTGTCAACATACTGTAGTAGGCCGATACTCTGGTTATCTGATAAGATCCTGTCAACAAACTGTATTAGGCTGATACTCAGGTAATTTGACAAGATCCTGTCAACATACTGTCGTAGGCGGATACCCTGGTTATCTGACAAGATACTGTCTACATACTGTAGTAGGCCGATACCCTTGTTATCTGACAAGATCCTGTCAACATTCTGTAGTAGGCCGATACTGAGTTTTTCTGACAAGATCATGTCAACAAACTGTAGTAGTCCGATACTAGGGTTTTCTGACAAGATCCTGTCTACATACTGCAGTAGTGGGAACCTGATATCTTACAATATCCTGTCAACATACTGTCGTAAACGATACTCTGGTTATCTGACAAGATCCTGTCAACATACTGTTGTAGGCCGATTCTCTGGTTATCTGACAAAATCCTGTCAACATACTGTCGTGAGGCTGACACCTCTGGTTTTCTGACAAGATCATGTCAACATACTGTATTAGGCTGATACTCAGGTAATTTGACAAGATCCTGTCAACCCTATCGTATAAGCGGATACCCTGGTTATCTGACAAGATACTGTCTACATACTGTAGTAGGCCGATACCCTTGTTATCTGACAAGATCCTGTCAACATACTGTAGTAGGCCGATACTCAGGTTATCTGACAAGGTCATGTCAACATACTGTCGTAGGACGCTAACCTGCGTTATCTGACCAGTTCCTGTCAACATACTGTAGTAGGCCGATACTCAGGTTATCTGACCAGTCCCTGTCAACATACTGTAGTATGCCGATACCCTGGTTATCTGACAAGATCCTGTCAACATACTGTAGTAGGCCGATACCCTGGTTATCTGACAAGATCCTGTCAACATACTGTAGTAGGCCGATACCCTGGTTATCTGACAAAATCCAGTCAACATACGGTAGTATGCCGATACCCTGGTTATCTGAAAAGACCCTGTCAACATACTGTCGTAGCCCGATACTCTGGTTATCTGACAAGATCCTGTCAACATACTGTTGTAGGCCGATTCTCTGGTTATCTGACAAAATCCTGTCAACATACTGTCGTAGGCTGACACCCTGGTTTTCTGACAAGATCGTGTCAACATACTGTATTAGGCTGATACTCAGGTAATTTGACAAGATCCTGTCAACATACTGTCGTAGGCGGATACCCTGGTTATCTGACAAGATACTGTCTACATACTGTAGTAGGCCGATACCCTTGTTATCTGACAAGATCCTGTCAACATACTGTAGTAGGCCGATACTCAGGTTATCTGAC
Organism: Coregonus clupeaformis; assembly: GCF_020615455.1. Lineage (NCBI taxonomy): Eukaryota > Metazoa > Chordata > Actinopteri > Salmoniformes > Salmonidae > Coregonus > Coregonus clupeaformis. The sequence continues at coordinate 110,411 of NW_025535015.1, forward strand.
AAGGTCATGTCAACATGCTACTGTCGTAGGCTTAACCTGTTATCTGACCAGTTCCTGTCAACATACTGTAGTAGGCCGATACTCAGGTTATCTGACCAGTCCCTGTCAACATACTGTAGTATGCCGATACCTGGTTATCTGACAAGATCCTGTCAACATACTGTAGTAGGCCATACCCTGGTTATCTGACAAGATCCTGTCAACATACTGTAGTGGGCCGATACTCTGGTTATCTGACAAGATCCAGTCAACATACGGTAGTATGCCGATACCCTGGTTATCTGAAAAGACCCTGTCAACATACTGTCGTAGCCCGATACTCTGGTTATCTGACAAGATCCTGTCAACATACTGTAGTAGGCCGATACTCAGGATATCTGACAAGATCCTGTCAACATACTGTAGTAGGCCGATACTCAGGTTATCTGACAAGGTCATGTCAACATACTGTCGGGACGCTAACCTGGTTATCTGACCCAGTTCCTGTCAACATACTGTCGAGGACGATACCCTGGTTATCTAACAAAATCATGTCAACATACTGTCGTAGGCCGATACTCTGGTTATCTGACAAGATCTTGTCAAAATACTGTCGTAGGGCCGACATCCTGGTTATATGACAAGACCCTGTCAACATACTTTAGTAGGCCGATACTCTGGTTATCTGACAAGATCCTGTCAACAAACTGTGTAGGCTGATACTCAGGTAATCTGACAAGATCCTGTCAACATACTGTCGTGAGCCGATACCCTGGTTATCTGACAAGAACCTGTCAACATACTGTCGTAGGCAGACTCCTGGTTATCTGACAAGATCCTGTCAACATACTGTAGTAGGCCGATACTCTGGTTATCTGACAAGATCCTGTCAACATGCTGTCGTCGGCCGATACCCCTGGTTATCTGACAAGGATCCTGTCAATATACTGTAGTATGCCGATACTCAGTTTATCTGACCAGGCCCTGTCAACATACTGTCATAGACCAACACCCTGGTTATCTGACAAGATCTCTGTCAACATACTGCTGTCGAGCGCAATACACTGGTTATCTGACAAGTCCCTGTCAACATACTGTCGTGACCAACACCCTGGTTATCTGAAAATACCTTCGTCAACATACGTGTATGCCGATACCCTGGATATCTGACAAGACCCTGTCAACATACTGCGTAGGCCGATACTCTGGTTATCTGACAAGATCCTGTCAACATACTGTCGTAGGCTGATACTCTGGTTATCTGACAAGATCCTGTCAACATACTGTCGAAGGGCTGACTCCCTTGTCATCTGACAAGATCCTGTCAAAATACTGTAGTAGGCCGATACTCAGGTTATCTGACCAGTCCCTGTCAACATACTGTAGTATGCCGATACCCTGGTTATCTGACAAGATCCTGTCAACATACTGTAGTAGGCCGATACCCTGGTTATCTGACAAGATCCTGTCAACATACTGTCGTAGGCCGCTAACCTGGTTATCTGACCAGTCCCTCTAAACATACTGTCAGAGCAACACCCTAGTTTTCTGACAATACCCTGTCAACATACTGTCGTGACCGATACTCCTGGTTATCTGACAAGATCTTGTCAACAAACTGTCGAGCGTAGGCCGACACCCTGATTATCTGACAAAATCCTGTCAACATACTGTCGTAGGCTGACACCCTGGTTTTCTGACAAGATCGTGTCAACATACTGTCGTAGGCCGATACTCTGGGTATCTGACAAAATCATGTCAACATACTGTCGTAGGCCGACATCCCGGTTGTCTGACAAGATCCTGTCAACATACTGTAGTATGCTGAAACTCTGGTTATCTGACAAGATCCTGTCAAATAGGGCTGACACCTGGTCATCTGACAAGATCCTGTCAAAATACTGTAGTAGGGCCGATACTCGGTTATCTGACCAATCCCTGTCAACATACTGTTAGTATGCAGATACCCTGGTTATCTGACAATATCCTGTCAACATACCGTGGTAGTGATACCGTTGTATGAAAAGATCCTGTCAACATACTGTAGTATGCTGAAACTCTGGTTATCTGACAAGATCCTGTCAACATACTGTCGTAGGCTGACACCCTGGTCATCTGACAAGATCCTGTCAAAATACTGTAGTAGGCCGATACTCAGGTTATCTGACCAGTCCCTGTCAACATACTATATTATGCCGATACCCTGGTTATCTGACAAGATCCTGTCAACATACTGTAGTAGGCCGATACTCTGGTTATCTGACAAGATCCTGTCAACATACTGTAGTAGGCCGATCCTCAGGATATCTGACAAGATCCTGTCAACATACTGTAGTAGGCCGATACTCAGGTTATCTGACAAGGTCATGTCAACATACTGTCGTAGGACGCTAACCTGGTTATCTGACCAGTTACTGTAAACATACTGTCGTAGACTAACACCCTGGTTATCTGACAACACCCTGTCAACATACTGTCGTAGGCCGATACCCTGGTTATCTAACAAAATCATGTCAACATACTGTCGTAGGCCGATACTCTGGTTATCTGACAAGATCCTGTCAACATACTGTCGTAGGCCGACATCCTGGTTATATGACAAGACCCTGTCAACATACTGTAGTAGGCCGATACTCTGGTTATCTGACAAGATCCTGTCAACAAACTCTAGTAGGCTGATACTCAGGTAATCTGACAATATCCTGTCAACATAATGTCGTAGGCCGATACCCTGGTTATCTGACAAGAACCTGTCAACATACTGTCAGTGGCAGCTCCTGGTTATCTGACAAGATCCTGTCAACATGCTGTCGTCGGCCGATACCCTGGTTATCTGACAAGATCCTGTCAATATACTGTAGTATGCCGATACTCAAGTTATCTGACCAGTCCCTGTCAACATACTGTCTTAGACCAACACCCTGGTTATCTGACAAGATCCTGTCAACATACTGTCGTAGGCAAATACGCTGGTTATCTGACAAGTCCCTGTCAACATACTGTCGTAGACCACCACCCTGGTTATCTGACAATACCCTGTCAACATACTGTTGTAGGCTGATACTCAGGTAATCTGACAAGATCCTGTCAACATACTCTCGTAGGCCGATACCCTGGTTATCTGACAAGAACCTGTCAACATACTGTCGTAGGCAGACACCCTGGTATCTGACAAGAGCCTGTCTACATACTGTAGTAGGCCGATACTCTGGTTATCTGACAAGTTCCTGTCAACATACTGTCGTGAGCGTCGACACCCTGGTTATCTGACAAGACTCCTGTCACTATACTGTCGTAGGCCAATACACTGGTTACCTGACAAGAACCTGTCAACATACTTTGTATGCCGATACCCTGGTTATCTGACAAGTCCCTGTCAACATACTGTAGTATGCCGATACCCTGGTTATCTGACAAGATTTTTGTACGCTGTCAACATACTGTGGTGAGGCGATACTCGGGTTATCTGACAAGATCCTGTCAACATACTGTCAGTAGGTCGATACTCAGGTTATCTGACAAGAACCTGTCAGCACATACTGCTGTGGGCCGCATACTCTGGTTATGTGACTAAAAATCCCTGTCAACATACTGTCGAGGCTAATATCCTGGTTTTCTGACAAGATCGTGTCAACATACTGTCGTGAGGGTCGATACTCTGGGTATCTAACAAAATCATGTCAACATACTGTCTTGGCCTATACTCTGGTTTACTGAAAGATCCTGTCAATACTGTGTGAGTCGACATCCTGGTTAAGGACTAAGTGACCCTGTCAACATACTGTAGTAGCCGATACTCTGGTTATCTGACAAGATCCTGTCAACATGCTGTCAGCTCGAAGCCGATACCCTGGTTATCTGACAAGATCCCTGTCAACATACTGTAGTATGCGATACCCTGGTATCATCTGACAAGACCCTGTCAACATACTGTCGTAGACAATACCCTGGTTATCTGACAATACCTTGTCAAGATACTGTAGTATGTTGACTACCCCTGGATATCTGACAAGACCTCTGTCAATATACTGGTTCGAGTAGGCCGATGCACAGGGTTATCTAACAAGATCCTGTCAACATACTGTCGTAGGTCTCCACATCCCAGTTATCTGACAAAGATCCTGTCAACATACGGTTGTAGGTCGACACTCTGATTATCTGACAATTCCCTGTCAACAGACTGTCGTAGGCCGATACTCTGTTATCTAACAAAATCATGTCAACATACTATCTTGGCTATTGGTTTTCTGACAATATCCTGTCAACATACTGTCGTAGGCCGACATCCTAGTTATATGACAATACCCTGTCAACATACTGTAGTAGGCCGATACTCTGGTTATCTAACAAGACCCTGTCAACATAGTGTCGTAGGCCAATACACTGGTTATCTGACAAGTCCCTGTCAACATACTGTAGTAGGCCGATACTCAGGTTATCTGTCAAGATCCTGTCAACATACTGTCGTAGGCCGATAACTCCGGTTATCTGACCAGTCCCTCTAAACATACTCTGTCTGACCAACACCCTGGTTTTCTGACAACCTGTCAACATACTGTCGTAGTAGCCGACTACTCTGGTTATCTGACAAGGTCTTGTCAATAAAACTGTGTAGGCCGATAATCTGGTTGTCTGACAAGATCCTGTCAACATACTGTGGTATGCTGATACTCTGGTTATCTGACAAGACTCGTGTCACATACTTGGTCGAGGGCTGACTCCTGGTCATCTGACAAGATCCTGTCAAAATACTGGTAGGTCGACATACTCAGTTATCTGACCAGTCCCTGTCAACATACTGTAGTATGCCGATACTCTGGTTATCTGACACAGATCCTGTCAACATACTTGTAGTAGGCCGATACTCCTGGTTATCTGACAAGATCCTGTCAACATACTGTAGTAGGCCGATACTCCTGGTTATATGACAAGATCCAGTCAACATACGGTGGTATGCCGATACCCTGGTTATCTGAAAAGACCCTGTCAACATACTGTCTGAGCCCGAACTCTGGTTATCTGACAAAGATCCTGTCAACATACTGTAGTAGGCCGATACTCGGGATATCTGACAAGATCCTGTCAACATACTGTAGCAGGCCGATACTCAGGTTATCTGACAAGGTCATGTCAACATACTGTAGTGACGTAACTGGTTATCTGACCAGTTCCTGTCAACATACTGTCGAGGCCGATACCCTGGTTATCTAACAAAATCATGTCAACATACTGTCGAGGGCCGATACTCTGGTTATCTGACAAGATCTTGTCAAAATACTGTCGTAGGGTCGACATCCTGGTTATATGACAAGATCCCTGTCAACATACTGTAGTAGGCCAAGTACTCTGGTTATCTGACAAGATCCTGTCAACAAACTGTAGTAGGCTGATACCAGGTAATCTGACAAGACTCTGTCAACATACTGTCGTAGGCGATACCCCGGTTATCTGACAAGAACTTCTGTCAACATACTGCGTAAGTGCAGACTCTCAGGTTATCTGACAAAAGATCCTGTCAACATACTTAGTAGGCCGATACTCTGGTTATCTGACAAGATCCTGTCAACATGCTGTCGCTGGCCGATACCTGGTTATCTGACAAGATCCCTGTCAATATACCTGTAGTATGCCGATACTCAGTTTATCTGACCAGGCCCTGTCAACATACTGTCATAGACCAACACCCTGGTTATCTGACAAGATCCTGTCAACATACTGTTCGTAGGCCAATATACTGGTTATCTGACAAGTCCCTGTCAACATACTGTTCAGTAGACCAACACCCTGGTTATCTGAAAATACCTGTCAACATACTGTAGTATGCCGATACTCCGGATACTGACAAGACCTGTCAACATACTGTAGTGAGGCCGATACTCTGGTTATCTGACAAGATCCTGTCAACATACTGTCCGTAGCCGACATCCCAGTTATCTGACAAGATCCTGTCAACATACTGTTGTAGGCCGACACCCTGATTATCTGACAATGCCCCTGTCAACAGACTGTCGTAGGCCGATACTCTGGTTATCTAACAAAATCATGTCAACATACTGTCTTGGCCTATACTCTGGTTTTCTGACAATATCCTGTCAACATACTGTCGTAGGCCGACATCCTAGGTTGATATGACAAGATCCTGTCAACATACTGTAGTAGGCCGATACTCTGGTTATCTGACAAGATCCTGTCAACAAACTGTAGTAGGGCTGATACTCAGGTTATCTGACAAGATCCTGTCAACATACTTCGCGAGGCCGATACCGTCTGGTTATCTGACAAGAACCTGTCAACATACTGTCGTAGGCAGACACCTGGTTATCTGACAAGTTCCTGTTCAACATACTGTCGTGAGGCCGATATTCTGGGTATCTGACAAAAATTCGCGTCAACATACTGTCGTAGGCCGATACTCTGGGTATCTGACAAAATCATGTCAAAATACTGTCGTAGGCCGACAGCCCGGTTATCTGACAAGAACCTGTCAACATACTGTAGTAGGCCGATACTCTGGTTATCTGATAAGATCCTGTCAACAAACTGTATTAGGCTGATACTCTAGGTAATTTGACGAAGATCCTGTCAACATACTGTCGTAGACGGATACCCTGGTTATCTGACAAGATACTGTCTACATACTGTAGTAGGCCGATACTCTTTGTTATCTGACAAGATCCTGTCAATCATACTGTGGGCCGATACTGAGTTGTTATCTGACAAGATCAGATGTCAACAAACTGTAGTAGGCCGATACTCTGGTTTTCTGACAAGATCCTGTCTACATACTGTAGTGGGCTAATACTCTGGTTATCTGACAATACTGTCAACATACTGTTCGTAGGCGAAACCCTGGTTATCTGACAAGATCCTGTCAAAATACTTTACGTAGGGATACTCCGCTTATCTGACAAGTCCCTGTCAACATACTGTCGTAGGCAGATTCCTAGGATATCTGACAAGATCCTGTCAACATACTGTAGTAGGCCGATACTCTGGTTATCTGACAAGATCCTGTCAACATACTGTCGTAGGCCGCTAACCTGGTTATCTGACAAACCTCTCTAAACATACTGTCAGACTAACACCTGGTTTTCTGACAATTACCCTGTCTAACATACTGTAGCAGGCCGATACCCTGGTTATCTGACAAGGTCTTGTCAACAAACTGTCGTGGTACTACACCTGGATATCTGACAAAAATCCTGTCAACTATACTGTAGTAGGCTGACACCCTGGTTTTCTGACAAGATCGTGTCAACATACTGTCGTAGGCCAATACACTGGTTATCTGACAAGAACCCTGTCAACATACTCGTAGTGCCGGATACCTGGTTATCTGACAAGTCCCTGTCAACATACTGTAGTAATGCCGATACCCTGGTTATCTGACAAGACGCCTGTAACGATACTGTGTAGCCAATACTCGGTTATCTGACAAGATCCTGTCAACATACTGTCTGAGCGCGCTAACCTGGTTATCTGACAAGTCCTCTAAACATACTGTCGTGAGACTAACATCCTGGTTTTCTGACAATACTCCTGTCAACATACTGTCGTAGGCCGATACTCTGGTTATCTGACAAGGTCTTGTTCAACTAAACTTCTGCAGGTAGGCCACTCCTGCAGATTATCTGACAAAACCTGTCCAACATACTGTCTTAGGCGAAATACCTGGTTTCTGACAAGATCCGGTCAACATACTGTCGTAGGCCAATACACTCAAGTTATCTGACAAGAACCTGTCAACATACTTCTAGTATGCCGATACTCCTGGTTATCTGACAAGAGTCCCCTGTCAACATACTGTCGTATGCCGATATCTGGTTATCTGACAAGACGCTGTCGAACATACTGTCGAGGCCAACATCCTGGTTATTTGACAAGATCCTGTCAACATACTGTCGAGTAGGCCGATACTCTGGTTATCTGCGACAAGATCCTGTCAACAAATACTTATTAGGCTGATTCTCAGGTACTGACAAAATCCTGTCAACATACTGTCGTAGGCCGATACCCTGGTTTTCTGACAAGATCGCTACAACATACTGTCGTAGGGCGGAGATTCCTGGGTATCTGACAAAATCATGTCAACATACTGTCGTAGGCCGATACTCTGGTTATCTGACAAAATCATGTCAACATACTGTCGAGGCCGATACGCCCGGTTATCTGACAAGAATCTGTCAACATACTGTAGTAGCCGATACTCTGGTTATCTGACAAGATTCCCTGTCAACATACTGTATTAGGCTGACACCTGGTGCTAATTCTGACAAGACCCTGTCAACATACTGCAGAAGGTGGATACTTTGGTTATTTGACAAGACACTGTCTAGCATACTGTAGTAGGCCGATACCCTTGTTATCTGACAAGATCCTGTCAACATACTGTAGTAGGCCGATACTGAGTTATCTGACAAGATCATGTCAACAAACTAGTAGGCCGACACACTAAGGTTTTCTGACAAGAAGGGCAAAAGGAGACAATACCTGTCAACATACTGTCGTGAAATGCGATACTCTGGTTATCTGACAAGATCCTGTCAACATGCTGTAAGTAGGCCGATCTCATGTTATCTGACAAAATCCTGTCAACATACTGTCGAATGGCCGACAACTCCTGGTTTTCTGACAATACCGTGTCCAACATACTGTATTAGGCAGTGACACCAGGTAATTTGACAAGACCTGTCAACATACTGTGTAGCGCGGATACCTCGGGTTATCTGACAAGATACTGTCTACACACTGTAGTAGGCCGAGCTACTTGGTTATTTGACAAGATCTGTCAACATACTGTAGTAGGCAGATACTCAGGTTATCTGACAAGGTCATGTCAACATACTGTCGTGAGGATCGCTAACCTCTGAGTTTATCTGACCAGTTCCCTGTCAACATACTGCAGTAGGTCGATATTCTGGTTATCTGACCAGTCCTGTCAACATACTGTAGTAGGCCGATACTCTGGGTATCTTACAAGATCCTGTCAACATATGCAGTAGGCCGACATACTCTGGTTATTTGACAAGACCCTGTCAACATACTGTAGTAGGCCGATACCCTGGTTATCTGACAAGATCCAGTCAACATACTGTAGTAGGCCGATACTCTGGTTATCTGAAAAGATCCTGTCAACATACTGTCAGAGGTTCCGGAGTACCCTGGGTTATCTGACAAGATCCTGTCAACATACTGTAGTAGGCCGATACTCAGGATATCTGACAAGATCCTGTCAACATACTTGTAGTGGGCAGGCCGATACTCTGGTTATCTGACAAGGTCATGTAAACATACTGTGTTAGGACGCCTAACCTGGTTATCTGACCATGTCCTGTCAACATACTGTAGTATGCCGATACTCTGATATCTTAACAAAACATGTCAACATACTGTCGTGAGGTCAGACACCTGGTTATCCTGATAAGACCCTGTCAAAATACTGTCGAGGGCGACATCCTGGTTATATGACAAGACTGTCAACATACTGCCAGAGGTCGATACTCTGTTATCTGACAAGATCCTGTCAACAAACTGTAGTAGTGAATCCAGGTTCAATCGACAAGATCCTGTCAACATACTGTCGTGAGGGCCGAGTACTCTGGTTATCTGACAAGAACTGTCAACATACTGTCGTAGGGCAGATTCCCTGAGTTATCTGACAAGACCCTGTCAACATACTGTAGTAGGCCGATACACTTGGTTATCTGACAAGATCCTGTCAACATGTTGTCGCCAGTCGATACTCTGGTTATGCTGGACAAGATCCTGTAAACATATTTGGGATCGAAAATGACAGGCCCTGCACAACATACTGTCAAGGACAAAACACTCGTGTTGGACAAGCATCTTGTCAACATACTGCAGGAGGCAATACACGTGGTATCGGACAAGTCCTGTAACCGTGAGACCAACAACCCCTGGGCCTCGGGAATACCCTGTCAATATGCCGCGTAGTATAGATATGAGATATGAAAGATTCTGTCAAAGAGTCGTGAGGTCGATAGTCCTGACAAGATCCTGGTCAACATTAATGGAAAGGGCGATATGTAATGGACAAGATACGTAGACATATCCGAGAGGTATCTGACAAGATCGAAAAAAACTGTGTAGGCCGATACCAGGTTATTCTGACCAGATCTGTCAACATACTGTCGTGGCATGCCGACACCCTGGTTATTGGGACAAGATAACGAAGAGGATACGAAAGAAAAGAGATAATAGCGCTAACGGTAAAAATGAAGTCTCTAAACATATAAAAAAAAACACAAATGTAACAAACTGAGAAAAAAAAGAAAAAAATTCAAGAGAGGCTGAAATCGGTTGCGACAACGGATCGCGGTAAATAGTGAACAATCTGGGAGAAAAGACACGGAAGCGACATCCGGATAACATACGTAGGGAAATTATAATTAAATGAATAGAGAGAAATCTGGAACAGAGATGTAAATAGAGTAGACGGAACCCGTAATATATGCGAACCTGCATGACAATATCCGGGGCCACATGCAGTAGGCCGATACCCCTGGGTAAATGAAAGATTCGTAACATACGTAGCAGAAGGAAGATCCTGCAAATACTGTCGTAGGAACATCGACAAGACCAAAAGGAGTCAGTATTATATTATGAAAGAATGAACAAGATCTGTCAACATACTCTAGTAGGAGAATTGGGTATTGACAAGATCCTGTCAACATACTGTAGTAGGAAAGACAAGATCCGTCAACATAATTCTAGCGGAAAGATTGGAAAGGTAAAGGAAAAATACGAAGAACCATTATGAAGAGAAAGACTTGGTTATGACAACAAAAAGAATTCCTGGATTGGACGAAATAGGTAACATACTCGTAGGCCGGATATTGATCGAACAAGATCAACAAGGAGGGGAATTATAGAATGCGTGAGGCGACACTTTGGGTTATCTGACAAAGATCCTGTCAACAAAGTAGTAGTGATACCAGTAATCTGGACAATATCCTGTAATACTGAATGTGAGTGATAGGTTATTGACAAGAATCTGTCAACATACGTCGAGGCAGACTCCTGGCTATCTGACAAGATCCTGTCAACATACTGTGGTAGTAGGTCGTTGGCTCTGCTATCTGACAAGATCCTGCTCAACATGCTGTGACGGCCGATAATAGGTATTGGAAAGATTAATATACTGAAGTAGAAACAGTATGAATAGTCTCGTCAGCAAGTTGTAGACCAACACTTGGTATCTGACAAGATCCTGTCAATATACTGTCGAGGCAAAACGGTATGACAGAAGTCCCTCGTCAACATACTGGAGGAATCCAAAGGAAAGATCGTAAACATACTGTAGAGGCGATAATAGGTTATCTGACAAGATCCTGTAACATACTGTAGAAAGATTACCTGCGTTGACAAGATCCTGTCAACATACTGTCGGAAGAAATCTGACAAGTCCGTCAACATACTGTCGTGAAAGGCTGATACCTGTATCTCAACAAAAATCATGTTAATATGTGTAGGCGAATCCAGGTTATATGACAATATCCTGTCAACATACTGTAGGTAGGCCGATAATCAGTGTATCTTGAAAGTCCTGTCAATATACTGTCGCGAGACCAACACCCTGGTAATCTGACAAGATCCTGTCAACATACTGTCGTAGGTCGACATCCTGAAGTATCTGACAATCACTGCTCAACATACTGTCGAGGCCGATACTGGTTATTAACAAAATGATGCAAGAAATGTTTTGGGCCTACTACCTGTTTCTGAACAATATCCTGTCAACATACGTCGAGAGGTCGACATCCTGGCTACATGACAAGATCCCGTCAACATACTGTAGTAGGCGGATACCTCATGTTTTCTGACAAGATCCTTGTCAACATACTGTCAGAGGTGACACTGTTATTTGACAAGCGCCTCCTGTCAACATACTTGTGAGGAAGAAATTTCCGTTATCTAACAAAATCATGTCAACATACTGTAGTGATGCAGATAGGTTATCTGACAAGACGCTGTCAACATACTGTGAGAGGGTCGATATCGTTATCTGACAAGATCCTGTCAACATACCGTCGAGGGATACTCTGCTGTATCTGACAAGAAACCTGTCAACATACTGTTGTAGGCCGTAATTTGGTTATCTGACAAAATCGTCAACATACGTCGACGCTGACAATTTCTGGTTTTCTGACAAGATCGGTAAATACTCGTCGTAACGATACTGGGTAATTGACAAAATCAAATATGTGAGGCATACTTGGTTATTGACAAGATCTTGTCAACATATTGTAGTAGGTCGTATTAAGAATTGACAAGGTATGTAACATATGTAGAGGGACGCTTTAACTGTATCTGACCAGTTGTAAAAAATAGGGAGATAACACCCTGGTATCTGACAATACCCTGTCAACATACTGGTGTAGGCGATACCCTGGTATCTAACAAAATAGTAACATAATGTTGCCCATAGTGACAATATCCTGTCAACATATGGTAGGCTCGAATCCTGGTTATACGACAAGACCCTGTCAACATATCGAGTAGGGATATGTATTGACAAGATCCTGTCAACAAAGAAGGATTATAGATGACAAGATCCTGTCAACAGTTTCGGAGAGCACTCAATGACAAGAACCGTAAATATATTGGAGGTAGACTCCCTGGTTATCTGACAAGATCCTGTCAATATACTGAAGTCGGGGGCCGATACCCTGGGTTATCTCGACAAGATCTTGACAACATACTGTCGCCGGCCGATACCGGTTATCTAACAAGATCCGTCAATATACTGTAGTATGCCGATACTGATGGTTGATCAGGCGAATATGTCAGAGACTAACACCTAGGATTGACAACTGTCAACATACTGTAGTGCGATACTTTGGTATCTGACAAGCCCTGTCAATACGCTGCAGTGGAAGCCGATACTCTGGTTATCTGACAAGACTCTGGTCAACATACGTCGTAGGCCGATATGGGATTTTCTGACAAGATGGGATCATACTGGTGAGGCGACACTTGCTATTGAAAGTCCCACAATATATGTCATAGGCCGATACTCTGTATCTCATCAAAATCATGTCAACATACTATGAGGTCGACATCCTGCGTTATATGACAATATCTCGTCAACATACTGTAAGTATGATAAGTGGTTGACCAGTCCGTAACATACTGTCGAGACCAACAATTCTGGTATAAAGATCTGTCAACATACTGTCAGAGGGTAATGCACATGGTTATCTGACAAGATCATGTCAAAAAAAGAGGGATACTCAGGTAATCTGACAAGATCCCGTCAACATACTGTAGATGACGATATATCTGAAAAGACTGTCAACATAATGTGTAGCAACGGGTATAGAAAATTGTAATATAGTAGTAGGGAAAATAGATATCTGACAAGATCCGTCAGGAATACTGAAGGGCGATATAGGGTATTGACAAGGTCGCGTACAACATATATGGAGGAGCTAACCTGGTTATCTTCGACTCAGTCCCGTGGTAAAACATACTGTTGTAGACTAACACCCTGATGAAATACGTAACATAGTCGCAGGTCGCATACTGCAATCTAACAAAATCATGTAACATATGGAGGCGATATCTGCTATCTGACAAGATCCGTCAACATATGGAGATAGGTATCTTGAAAGAACCTGTCAACATACTCGTCGTAAGACTCCTGGATATTGACAAGATCCTGTCAACATAGGTAGCCGACACCTCGGGTTATCTTTACAAGATTAACATACTGTAGGTAGGATAAGGCTTTCTGACAAGATCCTGATCAACATACTGCTGTAGGCCGACAATTCTGCTATCTGACAAGTCCCTTTTAACATACGTGAATATTTAACGAAACAAAAAAATATGTAGGCCGACATCCTGGTTATAAGACAATATCTGTAACATAAAGGCGATATCAGGTTAATTGACCAGTCCCCTTGTCAACATATGGGTGAGACCAACACCTTTGTTATCTCCGACAAGATCCTGTAAATATAACAATGCGTAGCTCAATACATCAAGTTATTTGACAAGTCCCGTAACATATGGAAAAATAGGACAAGACTCTGTCAACATTATGTAGTAGCAGGCGATATCGTGTAATTGAAAGATCCTGTCAACATACTGTAGTAGGCCGATACTTAGGTTTTTGATGGAGATCCCTGAAATACTGTCGAGGACATCCTGGTTATAGGGGACAAGACCCTGTCAACATACTGTAGTAGGCCGACACTTGGAAGTATTCGACAAGATCCTGCAGTCAACCGAAACGTAGTAGGCTGATATAGTAATTGGACAATATCCTGTCAACATAATGTGTAGATAATCTGGTTATCTGACGAGAACCTGTCAACATACTTGGGTCGAGATCGGTATCGACAAGATCCGTACATACTTAGTAGGCCGATACTTGGTTATCGACAAGATCTGTCAAGATAGGAAGCACGAACCCATATCTGAAAGAATATAGTAGGTAGATACTCAGGTTATCTGACCAGTCCCTCGTCAACATACTGTCTTGCGACCAACAATTGGTTATCTGACAACATCCTGTCAACATACTGTCGTAGGCAATACACTGGTATTTGAAAAGTCGAAAAAGGAAGTTATAAGAAAGATATAAGAATTGTAAGAAATGAAAGATTGCAACATAAGAGAAAAAGTCTGTCAACATACTCGTAGCGAGAATTTAAAAAATATGTAACATATGTGTAGGCGAATATATGAGTATATTGTCAACATACTGTAGTAGTGATATGTAAGTTATCTGAAAGTCAGTTGGCTACTGTGAGACCAACACCGTTATTGACAAGCATCCGTCAACATAGTGTGAGGGCGGTGACATCCCAGTTATCGGACAATCACCTGTAACATACTGTCGTGAGGCCGATACCTGGTTATCTATCAAAATCCATGTCAACATAATGTCTCTGGATATTTTGACAATATCCGTAATATATGTGAACATTGGGGTGATATGACAAGATCCCGACAACATACCGAAGCGATACTGGCGTTTTGACAAGATCCTGTCAACATACTGTGTGAGAAGGCCGACACCCCTGGTTATTTGAACAAGGCCTTGTCAACATACTGTAGAGGCCGATACTTGGCGACTCTAACAAAATCATGTCAACATAAAATGAATAAAGTTATCTGACAAGACGCTGTCAACATACTGTCGAGGATGATACTCTGGTTATCTGACAAGATCTCGTCAACATATTGTCGTAGGTGTATACTCTGGTTATCTGACAAGAACCTGTCAAAATACTGTTGTAGGCCGATATCTGGGTTATCTGACAAAATCTCTACACAACATACCGTCGAGGCTGACAACCGTTTTGACAAGATCGGGTCAACATACTGTCGAGACTCATACTCAGGGTATTGAGGAAAATCATGGTCAACATACTGTGTAGGCGACATACCGTATCTGACAAGATCTCTGTCAACATACTGTAGTAGGAATAATATTGGACAAGGTCATGTCAACATACGTCGTAGGACGCCAACTCAAGGTGATCACTGTAAACATACCGTCGAGATAACACCCTGGTTATGACAAATCTCGTCAACATAAGTCAGTAGGCCGATACCCTGGTTATCTAACAAAATCATGTCAACATAATGTCTTGGCCTATACTCTGGCTTTTCTGACAATATATAATAACGTATAAATATATGGACAAGACCTGTAATATACTGTAGTAGGCGATATCAATCTGACAAGATCCTGTCAACAAACTGTAGTTGGCTGATACCTGCATCGTAACATAGATAACTATATTAGGAAAGAGAGACTCCTGGTTATCTGACAAGATCCTGTCAACATACTGTAGTGTGCGATAACTCGATTATCTGACAAGATCTTGAAACATACTGACGCCGGCGATACTGGTTATCTAACAAGATCCTGTCAATATACTGTAGTATGCCATAAGGATCTGACCAGAACTCTGTAACATATGCGAGACAACACCCTGGGTTATCTGACAAGTCCCCTGTCAACATACTGTAGTATGCCGATAGGCCCTCGGTTATCTGACAAGGCTCTGTCACACATACGTAGTAATCGATATCTGGTTATCTGACAAGACTCTGTCAACATACTGTCGAGAGGTGATATGAGGTTTTTGACAAGATCCTGTCAATATACGTCGTAGGGGCCGACACCTCTGGTATCTGGGACAATCCTGCAACATACTGTATAGGAGTATTGGTTATCTCAACAAAATCATGTCAACATATGTGTAATAGGTTATATGACAATATTGTAACATACTGTAGTAGGCCGATACATGTATTGGATAGTCCCGTCAACATACTGATGTGAGACCAACACTTGGTTATCTGACAAGATCCTGTCAACATACTGTTGTGAGGCAACGTACTGTATCTGACAAGATCATGTCAACAAACTGTAGTAGGCCGCATATTAAGGTAATCTGACAAGATCCTGTCAACATATTGTCGATGTAGCGATACGGTTATCTCGAAAAGACCCTGTCAACATACTGTGTGAGTCAATTTATCTGACAAGATCCTGTCAACATACGTGGTAGATCGATATATGTGATATTGACAAGATCCTGTCAACATGGTGTGAAAATAGGCCGATACTCGGGTTATTGACAAGGTATGTAACATACTCGCGTGAGGAGCTAAACTGGTTATCTGACCAGTCCCTGTAAACATACTGTAGACTCAACACCCTGGTTATCTGACAATACCTGTCAACATACTGTTGGAGGCTGAAATATCTAACAAAATATGTAACATATGTGTAGGCGAGATGGTATCTGACAAGATCTTGTCAACATACTGTCGTAGGGCGATATCTGGTCATCTCGACAAGAACCTGCACAACATACTGTCGTAGGCAGACTCCTGGTTATCTGCACAAGATCTGGTGGGCGACATACTGTAGTAGGCCGATACTTAGGTTATCTTACAAGATCCTCGACAACATATGAAGGGATAGAGGTTTTTCTGACAAGATCTTGTCAATATACTGTTGTAGGCCGACCAATTCGGTTATCTGACAAGTCCCTTTTAACATACTGTCAGTAAGTGATATTTGTTAACTAACAAAAATTATGTAAAATATGAAAAGACTATCTGGTTATATGACAATATCCCCCCTGTCAACATACTGTAGTAGGGCCGATATCAGACTGATAGTCGTAACATACCGGAGACTAACACATTGATATCTGACAAGATCCTCGTCAGCATACTGTCGAGGCCAATACACTGTATTTGAAAGTTAATATATGTCGTAGAGTCGACATCCTGGTTATATGACAAGATCTCTGTCAACAGGTACTGTAGGCTGATACTCAGTTATCTGGACGGATCCTCGCAACATACTGAAGGGATACTAGGTTTTGGACAAGATCCTGTCAACATACTGTCGCGAGGCCGACACCCTGCTTATCTGACAAGTTCTGTCAACATATGTCAGTGAGGTCGAATTATTTAACAAAATCATGTGTAACATACTTTCGAGGCCGACATCCTGGTTATAAGAAAAGATCCTGTCAACATACTGTATAGGCCGATATCAGGGTTATCTGACCAGTCCCTGTCAATATACTGTCAGTAGACCAACACCTGGTTATTGACAAGATCCTGCACAATATACTGTTCAGAGGTCGAATAAGTTATTGACAATCACTGTCAACATATGCTCGTGAGGCGAATACCTTATCTAACAAAATCATGTCAACATAATGTCTTTGGCCTATACTGGTTTTTGACAAATCTAAAATAGAGAGAATCTGTTATAAGACAAGATCCTGGTCAACATGCTAGTAGTAGTCAGATACTCATGTTTTAGAGATCCTGTTAAATATGAGAATACTGGTATTTTGACAGCAACATACTGTGTAGGCGAACTATTAACAAAATCATGTCAACATACTG
>NW_025535016.1:0-65000 GCF_020615455.1 Coregonus clupeaformis
GGAACTCCACCCTCTATGGCCAATCTTCCCACGCAGCTGAAACAAATGAGGAGCTGATGAGCTGAAGGTTTGGGAAGGGAAGAGACACACTGAGGGAGTGTGTGGCGGGTGAAGAGACACAGTCTCCAACCTGGGCTCTCTGGAGGACAAGAGTGCTGCATGTCCACTTCCATGAGGAATATAAGGATTTGGAGATACTTACCTTTGGGAAATACTCACCTTTGGATATATGCACCTGTGGAAATACGTGAGAGACATTTGGAAGGACTTTTTGCTGGGTTGGCCACTAGCTGCAACGTGGACTACAGTAAGGCTGGGGAAAAGTTATCTGAGCGAGTGAGAATTATGATTTTGGATGTGGAAGAGACATCCCTGAACTGTTAACCCTTAAAGAGCCACAAGAGAACAGAATTTTGTTATATTTTCGTTAATTTCCCAAGACCTATAATAAAATCCTTGTTTTGTTTGAACCTTGTCTCCTTGCACTACTTGAGCAATCCCGCTGAAAGCTGTGTAGCCTCTCGTGACGTCACACCGGTTACACAACCCTGCACCTTA
The DNA here is from genome assembly GCF_020615455.1 of Coregonus clupeaformis. Lineage (NCBI taxonomy): Eukaryota > Metazoa > Chordata > Actinopteri > Salmoniformes > Salmonidae > Coregonus > Coregonus clupeaformis. The sequence continues at coordinate 559 of NW_025535016.1, forward strand.
GAGGCTGCTGCCCTATATACACTAACAGCCAAAAGTTTGGACACACCATTCAAGGGTTTTCTTTATTTTTGCATTGTAGAATAACAGTGAAGACATCAAAACTATGAAATAACACGTGGAATCATGTATTAACCAAAAAAGTGTTAAACAAATCTAAATATATTTTATATTTGAGATTCTTCAAATAGCCACCCTTTACCTTGATGACAACTTTGCACACTATTGGCATTCTCTCAACCAGCTTCTTGAGGTAGTCACCTGGAATGCATTTAAATTTATACAGAATATAGCCCTATTTGGTAAAAGACCAAATCCATTTTATGGCAAGAACAGCTGAAATCAGCAAAGAGAAACAACAGTCCATCATTACTTTAAGACACTTTAACAAAAATCCAGAAAATCACATTGTATGATTTGCATGACATAAGTATATGATACATCAGAAAAGCATTTTTTTTTTTTTTTTTGAAAAGCAGAACTTAATATTTGGTACAGAAACCTTGGTTTGCAATTACAGAGATCATACGTTTCCTGTAGGTCTTGACCAGGTTTTCACACACTGCAGCAGGGATTTTGGCCCAGTCCTCCATACAGACCTTCTCCAGATCCTTCAGGTTTCGGGGCTGTCGCTGGGCAATACGGACTTTCAGCTCCCTCCAAAGATTTTCTATTGGGTTCAGGTCTGGAGACTGGCTAGGCCACTGGCTAGGCCACTCCAGGACCTTATAAATAAATAAATTGGTCATTTAGCAGACGCTCTTATCCAGAGCGACTTACAGGAGCAATTAGGGTTAAGTGCCTTGCTCAAGGGCACATCGACAGGTTTTTCACCTAGTCGGCTCGGGGATTAGAACCAGCGACCTTTCGGTTACTGGCACAACGCTCTTAACCACTAAGCTACCTGCCGCCCCATGCTTCTTACGGAGCCACTCCTTAGTTGCCCTGGCTGTGAGTTTTGGGTCGTTGTTATGCTGGAAGACCCAGCCACGACCCATCTTCAATGCTCTTACTGAGGGAAGGAGGTTGTTGGCCAAGATCTCGCGATACATGGCCCCATCCATCCTCCCCTCAATACGGTGCAGTCGTCCTGTCCCCTTTGCAGAAAAGCATCCCCAAAGAATGATGTTTCCACCTCCATGCTTCACGGTTGGGATGGTGTTCTTGGGGTTGTACTCATCCTTCTTCTTCCTCCAAACACGGCGAGTGGAGTTTAGACCAAAAAGCTCTATTTTTGACTCATCAGACCACATGACCTTCTCCCATTCCTCCTCTGGATCATCCAGATGGTCATTGGCAAACTTCAGACGGGCCTGGACTTGCGCTGGCTTGAGCAGGGGGTCAATGATCTCAAGGCAGCTGGGACCATAGTCACCAAGAAAACAATTGGTAACACACTACGCCGTGAAGGACTGAAATCCTGCTGCGCCCGCAAGGTCCCCCTGCTCAAGAAAGCACATATACAGGCCCATCTGAAGTTTGCCAATGAACATCTGAATGATTCAGAGGAGAACTGGGTGAAAGTGTTGTGGTCAGATGAGACCAAAATCGAGCTCTTTGGAATCAACTCAACTCGCCGTGTTTGGAGGAGGAGGAATGTTGCCTATGACCCCAAGAACACCATCCCCACCGTCAAACATGGAGGTGGAAACATTATGCTTTGGGGGTGTTTTTCTGCTAAGGGGACAGGACAACTTCACTGCATCAATGGGACGATGGACGGGGCCATGTACCGTCAAATCTTGGATGAGAACCTCCTTCCCTCAGCCAGGGCATTGAAAATGGGTCGTGGATGGGTATTCCAGCATGACAATGACCCAAAACACACGGCCAAGGCAACAAAGGAGTGGCTCAAGAAGAAGCACATTAAGGTCCTGGAGTGGCCTAGCCAGTCTCCAGACCTTCATCCCATAGAAAATCTGTGGAGGGAGCTGAAGGTTCGAGTTGCCAAACGTCAGCCTCGAAACCTTAATGACTTGGAGAAGATCTGCAAAGAGGAGTGGGACAAAATCCCTCCTGAGATGTGTGCAAACCTGGTGGCCAACTACAAGAAACGTCTGACCTCTGTGATTGCCAACAAGGATTTGGCCACCAAGTACTAAGTCATGTTTTGCAGAGGGGTCAAATACTTATTTCCCTCATTAAAATGCAAATCAATTTATAACATTTTCGACATGCGTTTTTCTGGATTTTTGTTGTTGTTATTCTGTCTCTCGCTGTTCAAATAAACCTACCATTAAAATTATAGACTGATCATTTCTTTGTCAGTGGGCAAACATACAAAATCAGCAGGGGATCAAATACTTTTTTCCCTCACTGTAAAGAACTCTCTGGTAAGAAGAAAGGCAGTGGTGTATGTTTCATGATTAACTACTCATGGTGTGATTGTGATAACGTACATAAACTCAAGTCTTTTTGTTCACCCAACCTAGAATACCTCACAATCAAATGTCGACTGTATTACCTCTCAAGTGAATTCTCTTCGGATATAGTCACAGCCATGTATATTCCCCTTCAAGACGAAACCACGACAGCACCAAAAGGAACTACACTGGACTTTGTGCAAACTGGAAACCACATATCCTGAGGCCGCATTTATTGTAGCTGGGGATTTTAACAAAGCAAATTTGAGGAAAACGCTACCGAAGTTCTGTCAACACGCTAGACCACTGTTACTTCCCCTTCAGGGATGCCTACAAGGCATTCCCCCGCCCTTCGGCAAATCAGATCACGACTTTATTTTGCTCCTCCTTTCCTATAGGCAGAAACTCAAACAGGAAGTACCCGTGCTAAGGCCTATTCAACGCTGGTCTGACCAATCGGAATCCATGCTTCAAGATTGTTTTGATCACGCGGACTGGGATATGTTCCGGGTAGCCGTGTCCTCAGAGCATGCGCAGACCAGCTGGCTGGAATGTTTACGGACATATTCAATCTCTCCCTATCCCAGTCTGCTGTCCCCACTTGCTTCAAGATGTCCACCATTGTTCCTCTTATCCAGAGCGACTTACAGTTAGTGAGTGCATACATTATTTTTTTATATTTAAATTTTTTTCATACTGGCCCCACGTGGGAATCGAACCCACAACCCTGGCGTTGCAAACGCCATGCTCTACCAACATCCCTGCCGGCCATTCCCTCCCCTACCCTGGACGACGCTGGGCCAATTATGCACCGCCCCATGGGTCTCCCAGTCGCGGCCGGCTACGAAAGAGCCTGGATTCAAACCAGGATCTCTAGTGGCACAGCTAGCACTGCGATGCAGTGCCTTAGACCACTGTGCCACTCGGGAGGCGTACAGAGCCCATTATCAGCAACCATCAGTCCTGTGTTCCAATGGCATGTTGTGTTTGCTAATCCAAGTTTATAATTTTAAAAGGCTAATTGATAATTAGAAAACCCTTTTGCAATTATGGTAGCACAGCTGAAAACTGTTGTGCTTATTAAAGAACAATAAAACTGGCCTTCTTGAGACTTGTTGAGTATCTGGAGCATCAGCAATTGTGGGTTCGATTACAGGCTCAAAATGGCCAGAAACAAAGAACTTTCTTCTGAAACTCGTCAGTCTATTCTTGTTCTGAGAAATGAAGGCTATTCCATGCAAGAAATTGCCAAGAAACTGAAGATCTCGTACAACGCTGTATACTACTCCCTTCACAGAACAGCGCAAACTGGCTCTAACCAGAATAGAAAGAGGAGTGGGAGGCCCCCGGTGCACAACTGTGCAAGAGGACAAATACATTAGAGTGTCTAGTTTGAGAAACAGATGCCTCACAGGTCCTCAACTGGCAGCTTCATTAAATAGTACCTGCAAAACACCAGTATCAACGACAACAGTGAAGAGGCGACTCCGGGATGCTCCGAGTTGCAAAGAAAAAGCCATATCTCAGACTGCCCATCTTAGTCTTTTCTTTTTATTGGCCAGTCTGAGATATGGCTTTTTCTTTGCAACTCTGCCTAGAAGGTCAGCATCCCAGAGTCGCCTCTTCACTGTTGACGTTGAGACTGGTGTTTTGCGGGTACTATTTATTGTAGGACAAACCGGATCCCTCTGAGCTCCAATGCGGCAATTGGTTGCTTGCCGAGGATTATAGGCTTGAGGTGGCTTCCTTGATCACGCAGGTCACCAGCCTACGTAAGAAACTGGGGAAAACGCAGAGTGGAATGTTTACATTTTCTACGCCGGTGGCTGGATGGCGTTCGCGCTTGTTGGATGCATCTCCGCCTTGTCGTTTGTCGTTATCCGACTGGCCGGTGTTGCCCGGAGCTCCTCCATCTAATAGCGCCATCGAAGGAGCACAGCATGAGGAGAAAGGCAATCAACAATGGTCGCATGTCACGAGCCGTGGAAGCTGTGAATCATGAATAATGACGAATGAGAAAGTTACAGAGGCGTAAATATCATACCCCCTCAGAAATGCTAACCTCCCCTGTTATTGTAATGGTGAGAGGTTAGCACATTTTGGGGGTATGATATTTGTGCGTCTGTAATTTTCTCACTCATTTTGTCTAGTAGCCTAGTCTAGGATGCATCATGGAATATTGTCACTCTACACTTGAGACAGACCAAATGGAACAAAAGTAAACCTTGAATTTGGAGGTTTAAAATATCCCTCTGGTGGCCAAGTTAACATATTTTAAGAAATGCCATTGGCCAAGTTAACCTATTTTAAGAAATGCCATTGGCCAAGTTAACCTATTTTAAGAAATGCCATTGGCCAAGTTAACCTATTTTAAGAAATGCCATTGGCCAAGTTAACCTATTCTAAGAAATGCCATTGGCCAAGTTAACCTATTCTAAGAAATGCCATTGGCCAAGTTAACCTATTCTAAGAAATGCCATTGGCCAAGTTAACCTATTCTAAGAAATGCCATTGGCCAAGTTAACCTATTCTAAGAAATGCCATTGGCCAAGTTAACCTATTCTAAGAAATGCCATTGGTTGGTGGATATAAAGTCTAAGATCTTTGATAGGCTGATGCAGAATTTGATACAGGAAATAAACATAAGCGTTTTATCACGTGCAACTATGTCAATGATTTTAATTGGCTGATGCGCATTTTGAGACAGAGAAAAAGTTTAAACTTAAACTTAAACTTTTTCTAATGTTCGCAAGAATGAATTCTATAGGTTTCGAAATAAACAAAATATAAATTCTTCAGTAGTCCTCTCCAGTGATGCTGTGGGTCTGTATGGTCAACCAGGGCCTATAGGGACAAGGGTGCGGTTTGGGATGTTACGTTACTACTACTACTGGTCGTGGTGCTGAGTCTGAGACAAAGGCTGTTGTCCATCCATCAGAGAGATTTAATTATGAAGACAGATGGCTGGGACCCTGTGGAGAAGCTAACATGTATTTTGTGTACAGTAGGGATAGGGGTAGGGTTGGTTAGGGTTCTACACAGCAGCATTTCTCCATGACTTCCTTGACAACAGGGTCGCTATTTAGAGGAGGTGCTGCAGTCATAATTGCCCAAATAAACGGCCATTAGGGCTGGTTGGTCTCCATGTACATAGACCAACCAGAGGCAATAGCCTGTTTGCCTCTGCCCCTCTCTCCTGATTTTGTTTTAATTCATTTATACTGCATTGTTTAGGCTATTTCACTACCATAAGAAAATAAAGTTGTTCTGAGTAAAATGAAAGTTGGAAGCAGAGATCTGGCGGATCTGTCCTAGCCTCTGATTGGTTGTCCAGGAGCGTCCCCAGTCCGGGAACCCGTCTATAAAACCATGCTCTGTCCCCCCTGTGCGCCAGAGCACATCAGACCGTGGCGAAATAGAAAGAGAGAGAGAGACAGAGAAAGAGAGAGAGAGAGAGAGAGAGAGAGAGAGAGAGAGAGAGAGAGAGAGAGAGAGAGAGAGCACGAGGTCAGTTAATTGAAACCGCTAAACCCAAACCGCTACAGTTTTGGTGATTTGACTGAAGACTGACAGATCTAGCAGACAGATTGAATGGTTATTCTATTCTATCCCGACTGGACTATTGTGTTTTATTGGAACGATAATACTAAAATACTCCACCACAACTCGGTATCATCCCAGCGGCAAGGTGAGATTCTAACGGGACTCTGCATCTTTATAGTGAACCCATCAACTTCTGGAATCAGAGTGATGTGATATGATTAGATTATTTAATTAGATTTAATTAGAAGGGAGCTTCTAGAGGATGGACAGATGACGCACGGCTTTTCTGTTGCGCGCTCTGGAATAAAGGAACATCAGGAATCACATGACATTTATCAACGCAGTCACTCCTTATGAAAAACACATTGTACTTTTCGTTGATTTGATAAATAGGTCAATGCCATTATTGATAAAGAATGGAACAAGTATTTGTTTATCCATCTCTTTTACAGATAAAAACATCTAAAAGTTAGAGAATAACAGAATAGGCAACAGTTATTGATGCACTTTGCAATGTGATCAAATGTTTTTATATGTGGCCTGATTTGTAAAGAAGATTTCCAAAAAGTTAGCTTGGAATTGGAAACACCATAGGACATTTGGACACTTACAGTAAAGTATTTACAGGGCGGGGGGTGGAATTCAAATATAATTGAGTTTTTCCACTTCCAGGAGAAAGGCAATTTATGTTAATGTTGACTGACTGGTCCGATAGAAGTCTTATAACAATGGTTTTGAAGCGTTTCTAACTGCACATGCATCCATGTATGCAAGATAAACCAAATGGAAATGTTTAAAACGTTTTCAAGAACTTTGCCATAATTTTAGCTCATATGGAGCCAAAAAAGCACCATGCAGAAAAATCTGATTAGCACCACTTACTGTCTTTCACACACACTAGTTAATTGCCTAATGCCTGCACCAGAGATTACACACACAGACACATGCCCACAGACACATGCCCACAGACACATGCCCACAGACACATGCCATCTTTTTAAATAGTTAACTGGGATACCTCATGTGGTTAAATTGTGGTCATGTTGAGGGAGTCTGGGTTAAGGTAGGGTTAGGGTTAGTTAGGGTTATGGGTTAGTTATGGTTATGGGTTTGGGTTAGCAAGGGTATTGGTTAATGGTTAGAGTCAGTACAGGTCTTGGGTATGGGTTAGGGTTAGTTAAGGTAATGGTTAGAGTTAGTAATGGTATTGGTGATGCATGAGAGGTAGTTAGGGTCTTGGTTAATGGTTAGAGTTAGTTAGGGTTATGGGATAAAGGTAGTTAGGGTCTTGGTTATGAGTTAGAGGTAGTATGGTATTGGTTATAAATTACAGGTAGTTATGGTCTTGGTTATCGGGTACAGTTAGTAAGGGTCTTGATTAAGGGTTAGATTAAGTTATGGTCTTGGTTATGGGTTAGACTTAGTTAGTGTTATGGGTTAAAGGTAGTTAGGGTCTAGGTTATGGATAAGAGGTAGTTCGGGTATTTTTTATGGTTTAGAGGTAGTTAGGGGTATGGGTTAGATGTAGTTATCGTATTGGTTATGGGTCAGAGTTAGTTAGGCTCTTGGTTATCGGTTACAGTCAGTTAGGGTCTTGGTTATGGGTTAGAGTTAGTTAGGGTCGAGGTTTCAGGTTAGGGTTAGTTATGGTCATGGTTAGAGTTAGTTAGGGTCGAGGTTTCAGGTTAGGGTTAGTTATGGTCATGGTTAGAGTTAGTTAGGGTCTTGGTTATGGGTTACAGTTAGTTAGGGTCGAGGTTTCAGGTTAGGGTTAGTTATGGTCATGGTTAGAGTTAGTTAGGGTCTTGGTTATGGGTTACAGTTAGTTAGGATCGAGGTTTCAGGTTAGGGTTAGTTATGGTCATGGTTAGAGTTAGTTAGGGTCTTGGTTATGGGTTACAGTTAGTTAGGGTTGAGGTTTCAGGTTAGGGTTAGTTATGGTCATGGTTAGAGTTAGTTAGGGTCTTGGTTATGGGTTACAGTTAGTTAGGATCAAGGTTTCAGGTTAGGGTTAGTTATGGTCATGGTTAGAGTTAGTTAGGGTCTTGGTTATGGGTTACAGTTAGTTAGGGTCGAGGTTTCAGGTTAGGGTTAGTTATGGTCATGATTAGAGTTAGTTAGGGTCTTGGTTATGGGTTACAGTTAGTTAGGGTCGAGGTTTCAGGTTAGGGTTAGTTATGGTCATGGTTAGACTTAGTTAGGGTCTTGGTTATGGGTTACAGTTAGTTAGGGTCGAGGTTTCAGGTTAGGGTTAGTTATGGTCATGGTTAGAGTTAGTTAGGGTCTTGGTTATGGGTTACAGTTAGTTAGGATCAAGGTTTCAGGTTAGGGTTAGTTATGGTCATGATTAGAGTTAGTTAGGGTCTTGGTTATGGGTTACAGTTAGTTAGGGTCGAGGTTTCAGGTTAGGGTTAGTTATGGTCATGGTTAGAGTTAGTTAGGGTCTTGGTTATGGGTTACAGTTAGTTAGGGTCAAGGTTTCAGGTTAGGGTTAGCTATGGTCATGGTTGGAGTTAGTTAGGGTCTTGGTTATGGGTTAGAGGTAGATATGGTCTTGGTTATTGGATTAGAGGTAGTTAGGGTCTTGGTTATTAGGGTGGGTTGGTGTGTTGGTGTCCATGTGCATGTGAGTGCATGCATAGAGGGAATACATTACCTAATACTAGGTGGACACAATGGGTTGCTCTTGATTAACACTGCTCTGTCCGACAGAAACTTTGCTAAGATGGAGTCTACTGTTGATGCAACACTAAGGCTACATACCTTGTAAACAGATGAAGATGAACAACAGTGTTTCTCCCAACTGCATCCCCAACACACTCAGCAGAACACTAGACATCAGAACAGGCATTGTGGGTTTTATAGTTTAAAATAGCCTAAGGTCTGTGGGTTAGTGTTAGGGGGCTGTAGGGAGGGTTGGGTTAGGTTAGGGGCTGTAGGGAGGGTTGGGTTAGTGTTAGGGGCTGTAGAGAGGGTTAGGTTAGTGTTAGGGGCTGTAGAGAGGGTTAGGTTAGTGTTAGGGGCTGTAGGGAGGGTTGGGTTAGTGTTAGGGGCTGTAGAGAGGGTTGGGTTAGTGTTAGGGGCTGTAGAGAGGGTTAGGTTAGGGGCTGTAGAGAGGGTTGGGTTAGTGTTAGGGGCTGTAGAGAGGGTTAGGTTAGTGTTAGGGGCTGTAGAGAGGGTTGGGTTAGGGGCTGTAGGGAGGGTTGGGTTAGTGTTAGGGGCTGTAGGGAGGGTTAGGTTAGTGTTAGGGGCTGTAGAGAGGGTTAGGTTAGTGTTAGGGGCTGTAGAGAGGGTTGGGTTAGTGTTAGGGGCTGTAGAGAGGGTTAGAGTTAGTGTTAGGGGCTGTAGAGAGGGTTGGGTTAGTGTTAGGGGCTGTAGGGAGGGTTAGGTTAGTGTTAGGGGCTGTAGAGAGGGTTGGGTTAGTGTTAGGGGCTGTAGAGAGGGTTAGGTTAGTGTTAGGGGCTGTAGAGAGGGTTGGGTTAGTGTTAGGGGCTGTAGGGAGGGTTAGGTTAGTGTTAGGGGCTGTAGGGAGGGTTGGGTTAGGGGCTGTAGGGAGGGTTAGGTTAGTGTTAGGGGCTGTAGAGAGGGTTGGGTTAGTGTTAGGGGCTGTAGAGAGGGTTGGGTTAGGGGCTGTAGGGAGGGTTGGGTTAGTGTTAGGGGCTGTAGAGAGGGTTAGGTTAGTGTTAGGGGCTGTAGGGAGGGTTGGGTTAGTGTTAGGGGCTGTAGAGAGGGTTGGGTTAGTGTTAGGGGCTGTAGAGAGGGTTAGGTTAGTGTTAGGGGCTGTAGGGAGGGTTGGGTTAGTGTTAGGGGCTGTAGAGAGGGTTGGGTTAGTGTTAGGGGCTGTAGAGAGGGTTGGGTTAGTGTTAGGGGCTGTAGGGAGGGTTGGGTTAGTGTTAGGGGCTGTAGGGAGGGTTAGGTTAGTGTTAGGGGCTGTAGGGAGGGTTGGGTTAGTGTTAGGGGCTGTAGAGAGGGTTGGGTTAGTGTTAGGGGCTGTAGGGAGGGTTGGGTTAGTGTTAGGGGCTGTAGGGAGGGTTAGGTTAGTGTTAGGGGCTGTAGAGAGGGTTAGGTTAGGGGCTGTAGAGAGGGTTGGGTTAGTGTTAGGGGCTGTAGGGAGGGTTGGGTTAGTGTTAGGGGCTGTAGAGAGGGTTGGGTTAGTGTTAGGGGCTGTAGAGAGGGTTGGGTTAGTGTTAGGGGCTGTAGAGAGGGTTAGTGTTAGGGGCTGTAGAGAGGGTTGGGTTAGTGTTAGGGGCTGTAGAGAGGGTTGGGTTAGTGTTAGGGGCTGTAGGGAGGGTTGGGTTAGTGTCAGGGGCTGTAGAGAGGGTTGGGTTAGGGTTAGGGGCTGTAGAGAGGGTTAGGTTAGTGTTAGGGGCTGTAGGGAGGGTTGGGTTAGTGTTAGGGGCTGTAGAGAGGGTTGGGTTAGTGTTAGGGGCTGTAGAGAGGGTTAGGTTAGTGTTAGGGGCTGTAGAGAGGGTTAGGTTAGTGTTAGGGGCTGTAGAGAGGGTTAGGTTAGTGTTAGGGGCTGTAGAGAGGGTTGGGTTAGGGGCTGTAGGGAGGGTTGGGTTAGTGTTAGGGGCTGTAGAGAGGGTTAGGTTAGTGTTAGGGGCTGTAGAGAGGGTTGGGTTAGGGGCTGTAGGGAGGGTTAGGTTAGTGTTAGGGGCTGTAGGGAGGGTTGGGTTAGTGTTAGGGGCTGTAGAGAGGGTTGGGTTAGTGTTAGGGGCTGTAGAGAGGGTTGGGTTAGTGTTAGGGGCTGTAGGGGGGGTTGGGTTAGTGTTAGGGGCTGTAGAGAGGGTTGGGTTAGGTTAGGGGCTGTAGGGAGGGTTGGGTTAGTGTTAGGGGCTGTAGAGAGGGTTGGGTTAGTGTTAGGGGCTGTAGAGAGGGTTGGGTTAGTGTTAGGGGCTGTAGAGAGGGTTGGGTTAGTGTTAGGGGCTGTAGAGAGGGTTGGGTTAGTGTTAGGGGCTGTAGGGAGGGTTGGGTTAGTGTTAGGGGCTGTAGAGAGGGTTGGGTTAGTGTTAGGGGCTGTAGGGAGGGTTGGGTTAGTGTTAGGGGCTGTAGAGAGGGTTAGGTTAGGGGCTGTAGGGAGGGTTAGGTTAGTGTTAGGGGCTGTAGGGAGGGTTAGGTTAGTGTTAGGGGCTGTAGGGAGGGTTGGGTTAGTGTTAGGGGCTGTAGGGAGGGTTGGGTTAGTGTTAGGGGCTGTAGGGAGGGTTAGGTTAGTGTTAGGGGCTGTAGGGAGGGTTAGGTTTGTGTTAGGGGCTGTAGAGAGGGTTGGGTTAGTGTTAGGGGCTGTAGAGAGGGTTAGGTTAGTGTTAGGGGCTGTAGGGAGGGTTGGGTTAGTGTTAGGGGCTGTAGAGAGGGTTAGGTTAGGGGCTGTAGAGAGGGTTAGGTTAGTGTTAGGGGCTGTAGGGAGGGTTAGGTTAGGGGCTGTAGGGAGGGTTAGGTTAGTGTTAGGGGCTGTAGAGAGGGTTAGGTTAGTGTTAGGGGCTGTAGAGAGGGTTGGGTTAGGGGCTGTAGAGAGGGTTGGGTTAGTGTTAGGGGCTGTAGGGAGGGTTGGGTTAGTGTTAGGGGCTGTAGGGGAGGGTTGGGTTAGGGGCTGTAGGGAGGGTTGGGTTAGTGTTAGGGGCTGTAGAGAGGGTTGGGTTAGGGGCTGTAGAGAGGGTTAGGTTAGTGTTAGGGGCTGTAGAGAGGGTTGGGTTAGGGGCTGTAGAGAGGGTTGGGTTAGTGTTAGGGGCTGTAGGGAGGGTTGGGTTAGGGGCTGTAGGGAGGGTTGGGTTAGTGTTAGGGGCTGTAGAGAGGGGTTAGGTTAGGGGGCTGTAGGGAGGGTTAGGTTAGTGTTAGGGGGCTGTAGGGAGGGTTGGGTTAGTGTTAGGGGCTGTAGAGAGGTTGGGTTAGTGTTAGGGGCTGTAGGGAGGGTTGGGTTAGTGTTAGGGGCTGTAGGGAGGGTTGGGTTAGTGTTAGGGGCTGTAGGGAGGGTTGGGTTAGTGTTAGGGGCTGTAGGGAGGGTTGGGTTAGTGTTAGGGGCTGTAGGGAGGGTTGGGTTAGTGTTAGGGGGCTGTAGGGAGGGTTGGGTTAGTGTTAGGGGCTGTAGGGAGGGTTGGGTTAGTGTTAGGGGCTGTAGGGAGGGTTGGTTAGTGTTAGGGGGCTGTAGAGAGGGTTGGGTTAGTGTTAGGGGGCTGTAGAGAGGGTTGGGTTAGTGTTAGGGGCTGTAGGGAGGGTTGGGTTAGTGTTAGGGGCTGTAGAGAGGGTTGGGTTAGTGTTAGGGGCTGTAGGGAGGGTTGGGTTGGTGTTAGGGGCTGTAGAGAGGGTTGGGTTAGTGTTGGGGGGCTGTAGGAGGTTAGGTTAGTGTTAGGGGCTGTAGGGAGGGTTGGGTTAGTGTTAGGGGCAAGGGGGTTAAGGTTAGTGTTAGGGGGGCTGGGGGGGGGTTGGGTTAGTGTTAGGGGCTGTAAGAGGGTTTGGGTTAGTGTTAGGGGCTGTAGGGTGGGTGCTTGTTAGGGGCTAGGGGGTGTAGGGCTGTAGGGAGGTTAGTTAGTGTTAGGGGGCGGGGGGAGGGTTGGGTTAGTGTTAGGGGCTGGGGAGTTGGGTTAGTGTTAGGGGGCTGTAGAGAGGTTGGAGTTAGTGTTAGGGGCTGTAGAGAGGTTAGGTTAGGGGCTGTAGGGAGGGTTAGGTTAGTGTTAAGGGGCTGTAGGGAGGGTTGGGTTGTGTTAGGGGCTGTAGATAGGGTTGGGTTAGTGTTAGGGGCTGTAGAGGGTTGGGTTAGTGTTAGGGGCTGTAGAGAGGGTGGGTTAGTGTTAGGGGCTGTAGGGAGGGTTAGGTTAGTGTTAGGGGCTGTAGGGAGGGTTGGGTTAGTGTTAGGGGCTGTAGGGAGGGTTGGGTTAGTGTTAGGGGCTGTAGGGAGGGTTGGGTTAGTGTTAGGGGCTGTAGAGAGGGTTAGGTTAGGGGCTGTAGGGAGGGTTGGGTTAGTGTTAGGGGCTGTAGAGAGGGTTAGGTTAGGCGCTGTAGAGAGGGTTAGGTTAGTGTTAGGGGCTGTAGAGAGGGTTAGGTTAGGGGCTGTAGAGAGGGTTAGGTTAGTGTTAGGGGCTGTAGAGAGGGTTGGGTTAGTGTTAGGGGCTGTAGAGAGGGTTGGGTTAGGGGCTGTAGGGAGGGTTGGGTTAGGGGCTGTAGAGAGGGTTAGGTTAGTGTTAGGGGCTGTAGGGAGGGTTAGGTTAGTGTTAGGGGCTGTAGGGAGGGTTGGGTTAGTGTCAGGGGCTGTAGAGAGGGTTGGGTTAGTGTTAGGGGCTGTAGAGAGGGTTAGGTTAGTGTTAGGGGCTGTAGAGAGGGTTAGGTTAGGGGCTGTAGGGAGGGTTAGGTTAGTGTTAGGGGCTGTAGAGAGGGTTGGGTTAGTGTTAGGGGCTGTAGGGAGGGTTAGGTTAGTGTTAGGGGCTGTAGAGAGGGTTGGGTTAGTGTTAGGGGCTGTAGGGAGGGTTAGGTTAGTGTTAGGGGCTGTAGAGAGGGTTGGGTTAGTGTTAGGGGCTGTAGGGAGGGTTGGGTTAGTGTCAGGGGCTGTAGAGAGGGTTGGGTTAGTGTTAGGGGCTGTAGAGAGGGTTGGGTTAGTGTTAGGGGCTGTAGGGAGGGTTGGGTTAGTGTTAGGGGCTGTAGAGAGGGTTGGGTTAGGGGCTGTAGGGAGGGTTGGGTTAGTGTTAGGGGGCTGTAGAGAGGGTTAGGTTAGTGTTAGGGGCTGTAGGGAGGGTTGGGTTAGTGTTAGGGGCTGTAGAGAGGGTTAGGTTAGTGTTAGGGGCTGTAGGGAGGGTTGGGTTAGTGTCAGGGGCTGTAGAGAGGGTTGGGTTAGTGTTAGGGGCTGTAGAGAGGGTTGGGTTAGTGTTAGGGGCTGTAGAGAGGGTTGGGTTAGTGTTAGGGGCTGTAGAGAGGGTTGGGTTAGTGTTAGGGGCTGTAGGGAGGGTTAGGTTAGTGTTAGGGGCTGTAGGGAGGGTTGGGTTAGGGGCTGTAGAGAGGGTTGGGTTAGGGGCTGTAGAGAGGGTTAGGTTAGGCGCTGTAGAGAGGGTTGGGTTAGTGTTAGGGGCTGTAGAGAGGGTTAGGTTAGTGTTAGGGGCTGTAGGGAGGGTTAGGTTAGTGTTAGGGGCTGTAGAGAGGGTTAGGTTAGTGTTAGGGGCTGTAGAGAGGGTTGGGTTAGGGGCTTTAGAGAGGGTTAGGTTAGTGTTAGGGGCTGTAGGGAGGGTTAGGTTAGTGTTAGGGGCTGTAGAGAGGGTTAGGTTAGGGGCTGTAGGGAGGGTTGGGTTAGGGGCTGTAGAGAGGGTTAGGTTAGGGGGTAGAGGAGGGATAAGAGGGTTGTGTCTGTCCCTCCAGATGTTCTATCAATCATCTCTTTCATCCTGACCATCCTCAACCCCCCGCCTCAACCCCCCGCCTCAACCAAGATGCCCTCGGCATTAAGGGACACATGACTGGCGAACCCTGGGAAACAAAGTCCCTCTGTCTCCTGATACACACACACACACACACATCTCTCTCTCTCACACACACAGGCAGGCATGCCCATACACACACACATCTCTCTCTCACACACACATCTCTCTCTCTCACACACAGGCAGGCAGGCAGGCAGGCAGGCAGGCAGGCAGGCCCAAACACACACCAGAAGTCACACGTGCAACCGCGCACACACACAGACACCCTAAAACGGATGTTCTCAAAGACCAGAACAATAACCACTCAAGAACCTCTCAAGCTCACACACACACACACACACACACACACACACACACACACACACACACACACACACACACACACACACACACACACACACACACACCAGTAGAGACACAGTGTGTAACGTTTGTGTCTCTGTTTTTCCTTCCAGGTTGCTGAGAGGAGAGAACACTGTGATCCAGGATCTGAGTGTGTCTGTTTGTCTGTCTGCCTGAGCGCATGTCCCTGAGTGTGTGTGTGTCTGGCTAAGTGTGCGTCGTGTGTGTCGTTGTCGGTGCGTCTGTGTGTCAGTGAGGATGTGGTCCGCAGGACTACTTCTGTGTGTTCTGGCTGTAGCAGCAACGTCCTCCTCCAAGTTCACTCGTGACACGTCATCTCAGACCCAGAGGGACATTACGGAGGAGACGAACCCCCCCAACCTTCTCCTGGACACCCTGAACCCCAACACCTCCCTCCCTGTCCCACCTCTCCCCCCCGCCTTCCGCCCACGCCCACCAGACCCCTACCCCCCCATGTGTATCAAGCCCACAGAGATTAAACATGCCTTTAAGTATGTGAACACGGTGGTGAGCTGTGTGATCTTGGTGGTGGGGATGATCGGTAACTCCACCTTATTAAGGATCATCTATAAGAACAAGTGTATGAGAAACGGACCCAACGTTCTGATTGGCTCTCTGGCATTGGGGGATCTTCTCTACATACTCATCGCTATCCCCATCAACGTCTTCAAGGTAGGGAGGGGTCACACTAACCCTAATCCTAAACCTAACCCTAACCCTAACCCTAACCCCATCAACGTCTTCAAGGTAGGGAGGGGTCACACTAACCCTAACCCTAACCCTAACCCTAACCCTAACCCTAACCCCATCAACGTCTTCAAGGTAGGGAGGGGTCACACTAACCCTAACCCTAACCCTAACCCTAACCCTAACCCTAACACTAACCCTAACCCCATCAAAAAATAGAGCAAACACATTCATCCCATGGCACACACGTCACACCGTTATAGTAGTCAACCGCTAGAGTAGTCAACCGTTATAGTAGTCAACTGTTATAGTAGTCAACCGTTATAGTAGTCAACTGTTATAGTAGTCAACAGTTTTAGTAGTCAACAGTTACAGTAGTCAACAGTTATAGTAGTCAACAGTTATAGAAGTCAACAGTTATAGTAGTCAACAGTTATAGTAGTCAACAGTTACAGTAGTCAACAGTTATAGTAGTCAACAGTTATAGAAGTCAACAGTTATAGTAGTCAACAGTTATAGAAGTCAACAGTTAAAGCCAGCAACAGTTACAGTATTCAACCGTTATAGTAGTCAACAATTACAGTAGTCAACAGCTATGGTAGTCAACCATTATAGAAGTCAACCGTTATAGTTGTCAACCGTTGTAGTAGTCAACTGTTATAGGCGTCAACCATTATAGCCGTCAACAGTTATAGCCGTCAGCAGTTATAGCCGTCAGAATTTAAAGTAATCAACCGTTATGACCATCAACAGTTAAAGCTGTCAACAGGTTTAGCCGTCAACAGGTATAGCCGTCAACAGTTTAGCCATCAACAGTTATAACCATCAACGGTTACAGCCATCAACCGTTACAGCCATCAACAGTTATAGCCGTAAACACTTATAGCCAGCAACAGTTACAGGATTGAACAGTTATAGTAGTCAACAGTTAAATTAGTCAACCGTTATAGTAGTCAGCAGTTATAGCTGTCAACTGTTATAGCGTCAACAGTCATAGCCAGCAACAGTTACAGTATTCAACAGTTACAGTAGTCAACAGTTACAGTAGTCAACAGTTTTAGCCGTCAACCGTTATAGTAGTCAACAGTTATAGTAGTCAACAGTTATAGTAGTCAACCGTTATAGTAGTCAACAGTTATAGTAGTCAACAGTTATAGTAGTCAACAGTTATAGTAGTCAACAGCTACAGTAGTCAACCGTTACAGTAGTCAACAGTTATAGCCGTCAACAGTTATTTCCATCAATAGTTATGGCCGTCAGCATTTATAGCCAGCAACAGTTACAGTATTTAACTGTTTTAGTAGTCAACTGTTTTAGTAGTCAACCGTTATAGTAGTCAACCGTTATAGTAGTCAACAGTTATAGTAGTCAACAGTTATAGTAGTCAACCGTTATAGTAGTCAACCATTATAGTAGTCAACAGTTATAGTAGTCAAGAAGTTATAGTAGTCAACAGTTATAGTAGTCAACAGTTATAGTAGTCAACCGTTACAGTAGACAACAGTTATAGTAGTCAACAGTTATAGTAGTCAACAGTTACCGTTACAGTAGTCAACAGTTATAGTAGTCAACAGTTATAGTAGTCAACAGTTATAGTAGTCAACAGTTACCGTTACAGTAGTCAACAGTTATAGTTCTCAACAGTTATAGTAGTCAACAGTTATAGTAGTCAACAGTTATAGTAGTCAACCATTACAGTAGTCAACAGTTATAGTAGTCAACAGTTATAGTAGTCAACAGTTATAGTAGTCAACAGTTACCGTTACAGTAGTCAACAGTTATAGCCGTCAACAGTTATTTCCAGCAACAGTTACAGTATTCAACAGTTACATTATTCAACAGTTACCGTAGTCAATGGCTATAGTAGTTAACAGTTATAGCATCAACAATTATAGCTAGCAACAGTTATAATAGTCAACAGTTTAAATAGTCACCCGTTATAGCCGTCAACAGTTATAGCTATCAACAGTTACAGTAGTCAACAGTTATCGTAGTCAACAGTTACAGCCAGGAACAGTAACAGTATTCAACAGTTACAGTAGTCAACACCTATAGTAGTCAACTGCTATAGTAGGCAACAGTTATAGCATCAACAGTTGTAGCCAGCAACAGATGCAGTATTCAACAGTTACAGTAGTCAACAGTTATAGTAGTCAACAGCTATAGTAGTCAACAGCTATAGTAGTTAACCATTATAGTTCTCAACAGTTATAGTAGTCAACAGTTATAGTAGTCAACAACAGTTATAGTAGTCAACAGTTACAGTAGTCAACAACAGTTATAGTCGTCAACATCTATGGTAGTCAACCATTATACAAGTCAACCGTTATAGTTGTCAACCGTTATAGGTGTCAACCGTTATAGCCGTCAGCAGTTGTAGCTGACAGAAGTTAAAGTAATCAACAGTTCTGACCATCAACAGTTAATGCTGTCAACCGGTTTTAGCCGTCAACCGTTACAGCCATCAACCGTTACAGCCGTCAACAGTTATGTCTTTCAACACTTATAGCCAGCAACAGTTACAGTATTCAATAGTTATATAATATATAATATAATATGCCATTTAGCAGACGCTTTTATCCAAAGCGACTTACAGTCATGCATGCATACATTTTTGTGTATGGGTGGTCCCGGGGATCGAACCCACTACCCTGGCGTTACAAGCGCCACGCTCTACCAGCTGAGCTACAGAGTAGTATGGTAGTCAACAGTTAAAGGAGTAAACCGTTACAGTAGTCAGTAAACCGTTACAGTAGTCAACAGTTGTAGCCGTCAACAGTTTTAACCGTCATACACTATAGGCAGGAACAGTTACAGTATTGAACAGTTCTAGTTGTCAACCGTTATAGGCTTCAACAGTTACAGTAGTCAACAATTATAGTAGTCAACAGTTGCAGTTGTCAAAAGCTATAGTAGTCAATAGTTATAGCTGTCAACAGTTATAGCCATCAACAGAAAATACATTCCACAGTTATAGCAGTCAACAGTTTTAGCCAGCAACAGTTATAGCCATCAACAGTTATAGCCGTCAACCGTTATATCCGTCAACAGTGATAGCCAGCAACAGTTGTAGCCAGCAACATTTACAATATTCAACAGTTACATTATTCAACAGTTACAGTAGTCAACCGTTATAGTAGTCAACCCGTTTCAGCTGTCAACAGTGATAGCCAGCAACAGTAATAACAATCCACAGTTATAGCAGTCAACAGTTTTAGCCAGCAACAGTTATAGCCATCAACAGTTATAGCCGTCAACCGTTATATCCATCAACAGTGATAGCCAGCAACAGTTGTAGCCAGCAACAGTTACAATATTCAACAGTTACATTATTCAACAGTTACAGTTGTCAACAGTTATAGTAGTCAACAGTTATAGCCAAAAACAGTTTTAGCCAGCAACAGTTATAGCTATCAACAATTACAGTAGTCAACAGTTATCGTAGTCAACCGTTACAGTAGTCAACCGTTACAGTAGTCAACCGTTATAGTAGTCAGCAGTTATAGCCGTCAACAGTTATAGCGGTCAACAATTATAGTAGTCAACAGTTGCAGTATTCAACCGTTATATTAGTAAACAGTTATAGTAGTCAATAGTTATAGTAGTCAATAGTTATAGCAGTCAACAGTTATAGCCTTCAACAGTTATAGCCAGCAACAGTTATAGCTATCAACAAATACAGTAGTCAACAGTTATCGTAGTCAACCGTTACAGTAGTCAACCGTTACAGTAGTCAACCGTTATAGTAGTCAGCAGTTATAGCCGTCAACAGTTATAGCGGTCAACAATTATAGTAGTCAACAGTTGCAGTATTCAACCGTTATATTAGTAAACAGTTATAGTAGTCAATAGTTATAGCAGTCAACAGTTATAGTAGTCAATAGTTATAGCAGTCAACAGTTATAGCCTTCAACAGTTATAGCCAGAAACAGTTACATTATTCAACAGTTACAGTAGTCAATAGTTATAGTAGTCAACAGCTATAGTAGTCAACTGTTCTAGTAGTCAACAGTTATAGCCGTCACCAGTTATAGCGTCAACAGTTATATCCGTCAACAGTTAAATCCGTCAACAGTTACATTATTCAACAGTTACATTATTCAAAGTTACAGTAGTCAACAGTTATAGAAGTCAACAGATAAACTAGTCAACAGTTATAGCCGTCACCAGTTATATCCGTCAACAGTTATAGCCATCAACAGTATTAACATTCCACAGTTATAGCAGTCAACAGTTATATCCGTCAACAGTTTTAGCCAGCAACAGTTATAGCTATCAACAGTTATAGCAGTCAACAGTTATATCCGTCAACAGTTTTAGCCAGCAACAGTTATAGCTATCAACAGTTATAGCCGTCAATAGTTATAGCCGTCAACAGTTATAGCCGTCAACATTTACAGACAGCAACAGTTAAAGTAGTCAACAGTAATAGCCATCAACAGTTATAACCGTCAACATTTATAGCCAGCAACATTTACAGTATTCAACCGTTACAGTAGTCAACAGCTATAGATTTAAACAGATAAAGTAGTCAACTGTTATAGAGGTCAACAGCTATAGATTTAAACAGATAAAGTAGTCAACTGTTATAGAGGTCAACAGCTATAGATTTAAACAGATAAAGTAGTCAACTGTTATAGAGGTCAACAGCTATAGATTCAAACAGATAAAGTAGTCAACTGTTATAGAGGTCAACAGCTATAGATTTAAACAGATAAAGTAGTCAACTGTTATAGAGGTCAACAGCTATAGATTTAAACAGATAAAGTAGTCAACTGTTATAGAGGTCAACAGCTATAGATTTAAACAGATAAAGTAGTCAACTGTTATAGAGGTCAACAGCTATAGATTTAAACAGATAAAGTAGTCAACTGTTATAGAGGTCAACAGCTATAGATTTAAACAGATAAAGTAGTCAACTGTTATAGAGGTCAACAGCTATAGATTTAAACAGATAAAGTAGTCAACTGTTATAGAGGTCAACAGCTATAGATTTAAACAGATAAAGTAGTCAACTGTTATAGAGGTCAACAGCTATAGATTTAAACAGATAAAGTAGTCAACTGTTATAGAGGTCAACAGCTATAGATTTAAACAGATAAAGTAGTCAACTGTTATAGAGGTCAACAGCTATAGATTTAAACAGATAAAGTAGTCAACTGTTATAGAGGTCAACAGCTATAGCGGTCAATAGTGTTAGGCATCAATAGTTACAGACAGCAACAGTTACAGTAGTCAACCGTTATTGTAGTCAACCGTTATTGTAGTCAACCGTTATTGTAGTCACCCGTTATAGCCGGCAACAGTTAAAGCTGTCAACAGTTATAGCCATTAACAGTTATAGCCATAAAATATTATAGCCGTCAACAGATAAAGTAGTCAACCATTATAGAGGTCAACAGCTATAGCCTTCAACAGTGTTAGGCCAGCAACAGTTACAGTGTTTAATTGTTATAGTAGTCAACAGTTAAAGCCATCAACAGTTACAGGCGTCAACAGTTACAGTAGTCAACAGTTAAAGCCATCAACAGTTATATCTAGCAGCAGTTACAGTAGTCAACAGTTAAAGCCATCAACAGTTACAGTAGTCAACAGTTACAGTATTGAACCGTTACAGTAGTCAACAATTATTTCCGTCAACAGTTATAACAGTCAACAGTTATAGTAGTCAACAACAGATTCCTCCCTCTGTCAGTCTCTGTGCCTGCTAACCTCAGATTCCTCCCTCTGTCAGTCTCTGTGCCTGCTAACCTCAGATTCCTCCCTCTGTCAGTCTCTGTGCCTGCTAACCTCAGATTCCTCCCTCTGTCAGTCGCTGTGCCTGCTAACCTCAGATTCCTCCCTCTGTCAGTCGCTGTGCCTGCTAACCTCAGATTCCTCCCTCTGTCAGTCGCTGTGCCTGCTAACCTCAGATTCCTCCCTCTGTCAGTCTCTGTGCCTGCTAACCTCAGATTCCTCCCTCTGTCAGTCGCTGTGCCTGCTAACCTCAGATTCCTAGAGAGAAATACGAGGCGTGACTGTAATCATCTCCGTGGAGGATGAGTTTAGGACTTTATAACAACACTCTAAAGCCTTTAGGGACACGTTTAGAAAGATGCTCCAACACATAGTGGACTGTAAACTGAGTCAAAACCAGGCCATCTATATTACAGCAAAGACCTGTCTGAGTTCATCAGTCCTGTTAGAGCTACGTCTTAATAACAGCTGACTGCAGTCCAGGGCTGACCCTCATATAGAGACAGGGACAGGGCTGACCCTCATATAGAGACAGGGACAGGGCTGACCCTCATATAGAGACAGAGTCCAGGGCTGACCCTCATATAGAGACAGAGTCCAGGGCTGACCCTCATATAGAGACAGGGACAGGGCTGACCCTCATATAGAGACAGAGTCCAGGGCTGACCCTCATATAGAGACAGGGACAGGGCTGACCCTCATATAGAGACAGGGACAGGGCTGACCCTCATATAGAGACAGAGTCCAGGGCTGACCCTCATATAGAGACAGGGACAGGGCTGACCCTCATATAGAGACAGAGTCCAGGGCTGACCCTCATATAGAGACAGAGTCCAGGGCTGACCCTCATATAGAGACAGAGTCCAGGGCTGACCCTCATATAGAGACAGGGACAGGGCTGACCCTCATATAGAGACAGAGTCCAGGGCTGACCCTCATATAGAGACAGAGTCCAGGGGCTGACCCTCATATAGAGACAGAGTCCAGGGCTGACCCTCATATAGAGACAGGGACAGGGCTGACCCTCATATAGAGACAGAGTCCAGGGCTGACCCTCATATAGAGACAGGGACAGGGCTGACCCTCATATAGAGACAGGGACAGGGCTGACCCTCATATAGAGACAGAGTCCAGGGCTGACCCTCATATAGAGACAGAGTCCAGGGCTGACCCTCATATAGAGACAGAGTCCAGGGCTGACCCTCATATAGAGACAGGGACAGGGCTGACCCTCATATAGAGACAGAGTCCAGGGCTGACCCTCATATAGAGACAGGGACAGGGCTGACCCTCATATAGAGACAGGGACAGGGCTGACCCTCATATAGAGACAGGGACAGGGCTGACCCTCATATAGAGACAGAGTCCAGGGCTGACCCTCATATAGAGACAGGGACAGGGCTGACCCTCATATAGAGACAGAGTCCAGGGCTGACCCTCATATAGAGACAGAGTCCAGGGCTGACCCTCATATAGAGACAGAGTCCAGGGCTGACCCTCATATAGAGACAGGGACAGGGCTGACCCTCATATAGAGACAGAGTCCAGGGCTGACCCTCATATAGAGACAGAGTCCAGGGCTGACCCTCATATAGAGACAGGGACAGGGCTGACCCTCATATAGAGACAGGGACAGGGCTGACCCTCATATAGAGACAGAGTCCAGGGCTGACCCTCATATAGAGACAGGGACAGGGCTGACCCTCATATAGAGACAGAGTCCAGGGCTGACCCTCATATAGAGACAGAGTCCAGGGCTGACCCTCATATAGAGACAGGGACAGGGCTGACCCTCATATAGAGACAGGGACAGGGCTGACCCTCATATAGAGACAGAGTCCAGGGCTGACCCTCATATAGAGACAGAGTCCAGGGCTGACCCTCATATAGAGACAGGGACAGGGCTGACCCTCATATAGAGACAGAGTCCAGGGCTGACCCTCATATAGAGACAGGGACAGGGCTGACCCTCATATAGAGACAGGGACAGGGCTGACCCTCATATAGAGACAGGGGCTGACCCTCATATAGAGACAGGGACAGGGCTGACCCTCATATAGAGACAGAGTCCAGGGCTGACCCTCATATAGAGACAGGGACAGGGCTGACCCTCATATAGAGACAGGGACAGGGCTGACCCTCATATAGAGACAGGGACAGGGCTGACCCTCATATAGAGACAGAGTCCAGGGCTGACCCTCATATAGAGACAGAGTCCAGGGCTGACCCTCATATAGAGACAGGGACAGGGCTGACCCTCATATAGAGACAGAGTCCAGGGCTGACCCTCATATAGAGACAGAGTCCAGGGCTGACCCTCATATAGAGACAGAGTCCAGGGCTGACCCTCATATAGAGACAGAGTCCAGGGCTGACCCTCATATAGAGACAGAGTCCAGGGCTGACCCTCATATAGAGACAGGGACAGGGCTGACCCTCATATAGAGACAGAGTCCAGGGCTGACCCTCATATAGAGACAGGGACAGGGCTGACCCTCATATAGAGACAGGGACAGGGCTGACCCTCATATAGAGACAGAGTCCAGGGCTGACCCTCATATAGAGACAGGGACAGGGCTGACCCTCATATAGAGACAGGGACAGGGCTGACCCTCATATAGAGACAGAGTCCAGGGCTGACCCTCATATAGAGACAGGGACAGGGCTGACCCTCATATAGAGACAGAGTCCAGGGCTGACCCTCATATAGAGACAGGGACAGGGCTGACCCTCATATAGAGACAGAGTCCAGGGCTGACCCTCATATAGAGACAGGGACAGGGCTGACCCTCATATAGAGACAGAGTCCAGGGCTGACCCTCATATAGAGACAGGGACAGGGCTGACCCTCATATAGAGACAGGGACAGGGCTGACCCTCATATAGAGACAGGGACAGGGCTGACCCTCATATAGAGACAGAGTCCAGGGCTGACCCTCATATAGAGACAGGGACAGGGCTGACCCTCATATAGAGACAGAGTCCAGGGCTGACCCTCATATAGAGACAGGGACAGGGCTGACCCTCATATAGAGTCCAGGGCTGACCCTCATATAGAGACAGGGACAGGGCTGACCCTCATATAGAGACAGGGACAGGGCTGACCCTCATATAGAGACAGGGACAGGGCTGACCCTCATATAGAGACAGAGTCCAGGGCTGACCCTCATATAGAGACAGGGACAGGGCTGACCCTCATATAGAGACAGGGACAGGGCTGACCCTCATATAGAGACAGGGACAGGGCTGACCCTCATATAGAGACAGGGACAGGGCTGACCCTCATATAGAGACAGGGACAGGGCTGACCCTCATATAGAGACAGAGTCCAGGGCTGACCCTCATATAGAGACAGGGACAGGGCTGACCCTCATATAGAGACAGAGTCCAGGGCTGACCCTCATATAGAGACAGAGTCCAGGGCTGACCCTCATATAGAGACAGAGTCCAGGGCTGACCCTCATATAGAGACAGAGTCCAGGGCTGACCCTCATATAGAGACAGAGTCCAGGGCTGACCCTCATATAGAGACAGAGTCCAGGGCTGACCCTCATATAGAGACAGGGACAGGGCTGACCCTCATATAGAGACAGAGTCCAGGGCTGACCCTCATATAGAGACAGAGTCCAGGGCTGACCCTCATATAGAGACAGGGACAGGGCTGACCCTCATATAGAGACAGGGACAGGGCTGACCCTCATATAGAGACAGAGTCCAGGGCTGACCCTCATATAGAGACAGGGACAGGGCTGACCCTCATATAGAGACAGGGCTGCTCATAGAGACAGGGACAGGGCTGACCCTCATATAGAGACAGGGACAGGGCTGACCCTCATATAGAGACAGAGTCCAGGGCTGACCCTCATATAGAGACAGAGTCCAGGGCTGACCCTCATATAGAGACAGAGTCCAGGGCTGACCCTCATATAGAGACAGAGTCCAGGGCTGACCCTCATATAGAGACAGGGACAGGGCTGACCCTCATATAGAGACAGAGTCCAGGGCTGACCCTCATATAGAGACAGGGACAGGGCTGACCCTCATATAGAGACAGAGTCCAGGGCTGACCCTCATATAGAGACAGAGTCCAGGGCTGACCCTCATATAGAGACAGGGACAGGGCTGACCCTCATATAGAGACAGAGTCCAGGGCTGACCCTCATATAGAGACAGAGTCCAGGGCTGACCCTCATATAGAGACAGAGTCCAGGGCTGACCCTCATATAGAGACAGAGTCCAGGGCTGACCCTCATATAGAGACAGAGTCCAGGGCTGACCCTCATATAGAGACAGGGACAGGGCTGACCCTCATATAGAGACAGGGACAGGGCTGACCCTCATATAGAGACAGGGACAGCGCTGACCCTCATATAGAGACAGAGTCCAGGGCTGACCCTCATATAGAGACAGGGACAGGGCTGACCCTCATATAGAGACAGAGTCCAGGGCTGACCCTCATATAGAGACAGGGACAGGGCTGACCCTCATATAGAGACAGAGTCCAGGGCTGACCCTCATATAGAGACAGGGACAGGGCTGACCCTCATATAGAGACAGAGTCCAGGGCTGACCCTCATATAGAGACAGAGTCCAGGGCTGACCCTCATATAGAGACAGAGTCCAGGGCTGACCCTCATATAGAGACAGGGACAGGGCTGACCCTCATATAGAGACAGAGTCCAGGGCTCTCCTCCTCTCATCTGCTCTCTGCTCCTCTTCTCTTTCTCTCTCCTCCCTCTCTCCTCTCCTCTCTAGCTGATAGCAGAAGACTGGCCGTTTGGGGTTCATGTGTGTAAGTTGATGCCATTCATCCAGAAGGCCTCCGTAGGAATCACTGTCCTCAGCCTGTGTGCCCTGAGCATCGACAGGTCAGTAACACGCACACGGATGATTGCACATTCACACACACACACGGATGATTGCACATTCACACACACACACACGGATGATTGCACATTCACACACACACACACGGATGATTGCACATTCACACACACACACACGGATGATTGCACATTCACACACACACACACGGATGATTGCACATTCACACACACACACACACGGATGATTGCACATTCACACACACACGGATACTAAGTGGAGAACATGTCTGTGTGTCTAGGTACCATGCTGTGACCTCGTGGAGTAGGGTGAAAGGGATAGGGATACCTCTCTGGAAAGCTCTACAGGTCACATTCATCTGGCTGGTTGCTGTCCTGCTGGCTGTTCCTGAGGCTGTGGCCTTCGACATGATGGAGATGCCTTACAGAGGCAGCAAGCTACGCGTCTGTCTGTTGCACCCCCAGCAGAACAATGCCTTTATGAAGGTAGACACACATCACACGCTGTATCTTCACAGACCCCCATTATATATACATGTTGGACAATGACATTACCCCAATATACCACCCTCTATTCTACCATGACATTACCCCAATATACCACCCTCTATTCTACCATGACATTACCCCAATATACCACCCTCTATTTTACCATGACATTACCCCAATATACCACCCTCTATTCTACCATGACAGTAACCCAATATACCACCCTCTATTCTACCATGACATTACCCCAATATACCACCCTCTATTCTACCATGACATTACCCCAATATACCACCCTCTATTCTACCATGACATTACCCCAATATACCACCCTCTATTCTACCATGACATTACCCCAATATACCACCCTCTATTCTACCATGACATTACCCCAATATACCACCCTCTATTCTACCATGACATTACCCCAATATACCACCCTCTATTCTACCATGACATTACCCCAATATACCACCCTCTATTCTACCATGACATTACCCCAATATACCACCCTCTATTTTACCATGACATTACCCCAATATACCACCCTCTATTCTACCATGACATTACCCCAATATACCACCCTCTATTCTACCATGACATTACCCCAATATACCACCCTCTATTCTACCATGACATTAACCCAATATACCACCCTCTATTCTACCATGACATTACCCCAATATACCACCCTCTGTTTTACCATGACATTACCCCAATATACCACCCTCTATTCTACCATGACATTACCCCAATATACCACCCTCTATTCTACCATGACATTACCCCAATATACCACCCTCTGTTCTACCATGTCAGTAACCCAATATACCTCCCTCTATTCTACCATGACATTACTTCAATATACCACCCTCTGTTCTACCATGACATTACCCCAATATACCACCCTCTATTCTACCATTACATTACCCCAATATACCACCCTCTATTCTACCATGACATTTGGTATTTGGTATTTCATTAGGATCCCCATTGCAAAATGCAGCAGCTACTGTTCCTGGGGTCCACATGAAACATGGATTAATACAGAACATTAATAGACAAGAACAGCTCAAGGACAGAACTACATACATTTAAAAAATGGCACACGTAGCCTACACATCAATACATACACACAAAATATCTAGGTCAAATAGGGGAGAGGTGTTGTGTCGTGAGGTGTTGCTTTATCTGTTTGTTTAAACCAGGTTTGCTGTTCATTTGAGCAATATGAGATGGAACGGAGTTCCATGCAATAATGGCTCTATATAATACTGTACGCTTTCTTGAATTTGTTCTGGATTTGGGGACTGTGAAAAGACCCCTGCTGGCATGTCTAGGGGGGTAAATGTGTGTGTCAGAGCTGTGTGTAAGTTGACAATGCAAACAATTTGGGATTTTCAACACATTCATGTTTCTTATAAAAATAAGAAGTGATGCAGTCAGTCTCTCCTCAACTCTTAGCCAAGAGAGACTGGCATGCATAGTATTTATATCAGCCCTCTGATTACAATGAAGAGCAAGACGTGTTGCTCTGTTCTGGGCCAGCTGCAGCTTAACTAGGTCTTTCCTTGCAGCACTGGATCACACGACTGGACAATAATCAAGATTAGACAAAACGAGAGCCTGCAGTGTGGTGTCAAAAAAGCAGAGCATATCTTTATTACGGACAGACCTCTCCCCATCTTTATAACCATTGAATCTATATGTTTTGACCATGATAGTTTTCAATCTAAGGTAATGCCAAGTAATTTAGTCTCCTCAACTTGTTCAACAGCCACACCATTCATTACCAGATTCAGCTGAGGTCTAGGACTTATGGAATGATTTGTACCAAATACAATGCTCTTAGTTTTAGAGATGTTCAGGACCAGTTTATTACTGGCCACCCATTCCAAAACAGACTGCAACTCTTTGTTAAGGGTTTCAGTGACTTCATTAGCTGTGTTTGCTGATGCGTATATGGTTGAGTCATCAGCATACATGGACACACATGCTTTGTTCAATGCCAGTGGCAGGTCATTGGTAAAAATAGAAAATAGTATAGGGCCTAGAGAGCTGCCCTGTGGTACACCACACTTTACATGTTTGACATTAGAGAAGCTTCCATTAAAGAAAACTCTTTGAGTTCTATTAAATAGATAACTCTGAATCCACGATATGGCAGAGGTTGAAAAACCATAACACATACGTTTTTTCAACAACAGGTTATGGTCAATAATATCAAAGGCTGCACTGAAATCTAACAGTACAGCTCCCACAATCTTCTTATTATCAATTTATTTTAACTAATCATCAGTCATTTGTGTCAGTGCAGTACATGTTGAGTGCCCTTCTCTATAAGCATGCTGAAAGTCTGTTGTTAATTTGTTTAAAGAGAAATAGCATTGTATTTGGTCAAACACTATTTTTTCCAACAGTTTGCTAAGAGCTGGCAGCAAGCTGATAGGTCTGCTGTTAGAACCAGTAAAGGCTGCTTTACTATTCTTGGGTAGCGGAATGACTTTGGCTTCCCTCCAGGCCTGAGGACAAAGACTTTCCTCTAGGCTCAATATATCACCCTGTTGTACCATGACATTAACCCAATATACAGTGCATTTGGAAAGTATTCAGACCCCTTGACCTTTTCCACATTTTCTTACATTACAGCCTTATTCTAAAATTGATGAAATTGTTATTTTTCTCTCATCAATCTACACACAATACCCCATAATGACAAAGCAAAATCAGGTTTTTAGAAAGCTTGGCACAACTGTATTTGGGGAGTTTCTCCCATTCTTCTATGCAGATCCTCTTAAGCTCTGTCAGGTTGGATGGGGAGCGTCGCTGCACAGCTATTTTCAGGTCTCTCCAGAGATGTTCGATCAGGTTCAAGTCCGGGCTCTGGAGCAGGTTTTCATCAAGGATCTCTCTGTACTTTGCTCCGTTCATCTTTTCCTCGACCCTGACTAGTCTCCCAGCCCCTGGAGAGATGGTTGTCCTTCTGGAAGGTTCTCCCATCTCCACAAAGGAAGTCTGGAGCTCTGTCAGAGTGACCATCAGGTTCTTGGTCATCTCCCTGACCAAGGCCCTTCTCCCCCGATTGGTCAGTTTGGCCGGGCGGCCAGCTCTAGGAAGAGTCTTGGTGGTTCCAAACTTCTTCCATTTAAGAATGATGGAGGCCACTGTGTTCTTGGGGACCTTCAATGCTGCAGACATTTTTTGGTACCCTTACCCAGATCTGAGCCTCAACACAATCCTGTCTCGGAGCTCTACGGACAATTCCTTCGGCCTCATGGCTTGGTTTTTGCTCTGATATGCACTGTCAACTGTGGGACCTTATATAGACAGGTGTGTGCCTTTCCAAATCATGTCCAATAATTTGAATTTACCACAGGTGGACTCCAATCAAGTTGTAGAAACATCTCAAGGATGATAATTGGAAACAGGGTGCACCTGAGCTTAATTTCGAGTCTCATAGCAAAGGGTCTGAATACTTATAGTACCAGTCAAAAGTTTGGACACACCTACTCATTCAAGGGTTTTTATTTTTAATATTTTATACATTGTAGAATAATAGCGAAGACATAACAACTATGAAATAACACATATGGAATCATGTAGTAACCAAAAAAGTGTTAAACAAATCAAAATATATTTTATATTTGAGATTCTTCAAATAGCCACCCTTTGCCTTGATGACAGCTTTGCACACTCTTGGCATTCTCTTAACCAGCTTCACCTGGAATGCTTTTCCAACTGTCTTGAAAGAGTTCCCACATATGCTTAGCACTTCTTGGCTGCTTTTCCTTCACTCTGTCATCCGACTCATCCAAAACCATCTCAATTGGGTTGAGGTCGGGAGATTGTGGAGGCAAGGTCATCTGATGTAGCACTCCATCACTCTCCTTCTTGGTAAAATAGCCCTTACACAGCCTGGAGGTGTGATGGGTCATTGTCCTGTTGAAAAACAAATGATAGTCCCACTAAGCCCAAACCAGATGGGATGGCGTATCGCTGCAGAATGCTGTGGTAGCCATGCTGGTTAATAATATAATATAATATGCCATTTAGCAGACGCTTTTATCCAAAGCGACTTACAGTCATGCGTGCATACATTTTTTTTGTGTATGGGTGGTCCCGGGGATCGAACCCACTACCTTGGCGTTATAAGCGCCGTGCTCTACCAGCTGAGCTACAGAGGACCACAAGTGTGCCTTGAATTCTAAATAAATCACAGACAGTGTCACCAGCAAAGCACCCCCACACCATAACACCTCCTCCTCCATGCTTTACTGTGGGAAATACACATGCAGAGATCATCCGTTCACCCACACTGCGTCTCACAAAGACACAGTGGTTGAAACCAAAAATCTCCAATTTGGACTCCAGACCAAAGGACATATTTCCACCGGTCTAATGTCTATTGCTCGTGTTTCTTGGCCCAAGCAGGTCTCTTCTTCTTATTGGTGTCCTTTAGTAGTGGTTTCTTTGCAGCAATTCGACCATGAAGGCCAGATTCACACAGTCCCCTCTGAACAGTTGATGTTGAGATGTGTCTGTGACTTGAACTCTGTGAAGCAGTTATTTGGGCTGCAATTTCTGAGGCTGGTAACTCTCATGAACTTATCCTCTGCAGCAGAGGTAACTCTGGGTCTTCCATTCCTGTGGCAGTCCTCATGAGAGCCAGTTTCATCATAGCGCTTGATGGTTTTTGTGACTGCACTTGAAGAAACTTTAAAAGTTCTTGAAATGTTCCGTTTTGACTGACCTTCAGGTCTTAAAGTAGTGATGGACTTTCATTTCTCTTTGCTTATTTGAGCTGTTCTTGCCATAACATGGACTTGGGCTATCTTCTGCAAAAAAATCTAAAAACCTGATTTCGCTTTGTCATTATAGGGTATTGTGTGTAGATTGATGAGGAAAAAAAATATTTAATCAATTTTAGAATAAGGCTGTAACGTAACAAAATGTGGAAAAAGTCAAGGGGTGTGAATACTTTCCAAATGCACTGTACCACCCTCTGTTCTACCATGACATTACCCCAATATATTACCCTGTTCTACTATGACATTACCCCAATATATTACCCTGTTCTACCATGACATTACCCCAATATATTACCCTGTTCTACCATGACATTACCCCAATATATTACCCTGTTCTACCATGACATTACCCCAATATATTACCCTGTTCTACCATGACATTACCCCAATATATTACCCTGTTCTACCATGACATTACCCCAATATATTACCCTGTTCTACCATGACATTACCCCAATATATTACCCTGTTCTACCATGACATTACCCCAATATATTACCCTGTTCTACCATGACATTACCCCAATATATTACCCTGTTCTACCATGACATTACCCCAATATATTACCCTGTTCTACCATGACATTACCCCAATATATTACCCTGTTCTACCATGACATTACCCCAATATATTACCCTGTTCTACCATGACATTACCCCAATATATTACCCTGTTCTACCATGACATTAACCGAATATATGATTGCTGAAAGCTGCAGACTTGTGACTGTGTTGTAACCATGACGTGTGTTCTCAGTTCTACCAGGATGTGAAGGACTGGTGGTTGCTAGGGTTTTATTTCTTTCTTCCTCTGGCCTGCACCGGGGTCTTCTACACCCTGATGTCCTGGGAGATGTTGAGCAGGAAGAAAGGCATGAGGATCGCTCTCAACGATCACATGAAACAGGTCGGTCTGTCTGGCTGTCTGTCCTTCTGTCTGGCTGTATAACCTGTCTGCCTGTCTGTCTAACCTGTCTGTCTAACCTGTCTGTCTAACCTGTCTGTCTGTCTGTCTGTCTGTCTAACCTGTCTGTCTGTCTGTCTGTCTGTCTGTCTGGCTGGCTGGCTGGCTGTTTGGCTGTATAACCTGTCTGTTTGGCTGTCTGTCTGTCTAACGTGTCTGTCCTTCTGTCTGTATTCCAACAAGCATCAGATTCCTTAACACAGATGGACTATTAAACATAACCCCACCCCTACGGTATTCATCTATATGTCAGTTTGAAGGATAAATATACAAAAGTATGTGGACACACCTTCAAATTAGTGGATTTGGCTTTTTCAGCCACACTGGTTGCTGACAGGTGTATAAAATTGAGCAGACAGTCATGCAATCTCCGTAGAGAAACATTGGCAATAGAACGGCCTTACTGAAGAGCTCAGTGACTGTCAACGTTTTGCAACAAGTCAGTTCGTCAAATTTCTGCCCTGCTAGAGCTGCCCCGGTCAACTGTAAGTGCTGTTATTGTGAAGTGGAAACGTCTAGGAGCAACAACGGCTCAGCAGGGAAGACTAGTCACTTTAATAATGTTTACATACTGCTTTACTGTATCTTAGTCTATGCCACTCCTACATTGCTCGTCCTAATATTTATATATTTCTTAATTCCATTATTTTACTTTTAGATTTGTGTGTATTGTTGTGAGTTGTTAGATACTACTGCACTGTTGGAGCTAGGAACACAATCATTTTGCGATACCCACAATAACATCTGCTAAATATGTGTATGTGACCAATACAATTTGATTTGATTTGAAGTGGGGCGGCAGGTAGCTTAGTGGTTAAGAGCGTTGTGCCAGTAACCGAAAGGTCGCTGGTTCTAATCCCCGAGCCGACTAGGTGAAAAATCTGTCGATGTGCCCTTGAGCAAGGCACTTAACCCTAATTGCTCCTGTAAGTCGCTCTGGATAAGAGCGTCTGCTAAATGACAAAACAAAACAAAACAAAAGTGGTAGGCCACACAAGCACACAGAATGGGACCGCTGAGTGCTGAAGCGTGTAAAAATTGTCTGTCCTCGGTTACAACACTACCTACCGAGTTCCAAACTGCCTCTGGAAGCAACGTCAGCACAAGAACTGTTCGTCTGGAGATTCATGAAATGGGTTTCCATGGCCGAGCAGCCGCACACAAGCCTAAGATCACCATGTGCAATGCCTGGCAGTCCGAAGGATGAATCTGGGTTTGACGGATGCCAGGAGAACGCTACCTGCCCCAATACATAGTGCCAACTGTAAAGTTTGGTGGAGGAAGAATAATGGTCTGGGGCTGTTGAAACGCAGACTGCGAGCCAGGCCTAATCGCCCAACATCAGTGCCCGACCTCACTAATGCTTTTGTGGCTGAATTGAAGCAAGTCCTCGCAGCAATGTTCCAACATCTAGTGGAAAGCTGTCCCAGAAGAGTGGAGGCTGTTATAGCAGCAAAGGGGGACGAACTCCATATTAATGCCCATGATGTTGGAATGAGATGTTCGACGAGCAGGTGTCCACATACTTTTGGTCATGTAGTGTATGTGTTGTCCATAAGTCAAGTGTTGTATATCCTCTGATATGTGTTGTATGTCCGTGATATGTGTTGTCTATAAGTGTTGTATGTCCTCTGATATGTGGTCTATAAGTGTTGTATGTCCTGTGATATGTGTTGTCTATAAGTGTTGTATGTCCTCTGATAGGTGTTGTATGTCCTGTGATATGTGTTGTCTATAAGTGTTGTATGTCCTCTGATATGTGGTCTATAAGTGTTGTATGTCCTGTGATATGTGTTGTCTATAAGTGTTGTATGTCCGTGATATGTGTTGTCTATAAGTGTTGTATGTCCGTGATATGTGTTGTCTATAAGTGTTGTATGTCCGTGATATGTGTTGTATGTCCTCTGATATGTGTTGTATGTCCTCTGATATGTGTTGTCTATAAGTGTTGTATGTCCTCTGATATGTGTTGTCTATAAGTGTTGTATGTCCTCTGATATGCGTTGTATGTCCTGTGATATGTGTTGTCTATAAGTGTTGTATGTCCTCTGATATATGGTCTATAAGTGTTGTATGTCCTGTGATATGTGTTGTCTATAAGTGTTGTATGTCCGTGATATGTGTTGTCTATAAGTGTTGTATGTCCGTGATATGTGTTGTCTATAAGTGTTGTATGTCCGTGATATGTGTTGTATGTCCTCTGATATGTGTTGTATGTCCTCTGATATGTGTTGTCTATAAGTGTTGTATGTCCTCTGATATGTGTTGTCTATAAGTGTTGTATGTCCGTGATATGTGTTGTCTATAAGTGTTGTATGTCCGTGATATGTGTTGTATGTCCTCTGATATGTGTTGTATGTCCTCTGATATGTGTTGTCTATAAGTGTTGTATGTCCTCTGATATGTGTTGTCTATAAGTGTTGTATGTCCGTGATATGTGTTGTCTATAAGTGTTGTATGTCCGTGATATGTGTTGTATGTCCTCTGATATGTGTTGTCTATAAGTGTTGTATGTCCTCTGATAAGTGTTGTATGTCCTCTGATAAGTGTTGTATGTCCGTGATATGTGTTGTATGTCCTCTGATATGTGTTGTATGTCCTCTGATATGTGTTGTCTATAAGTGTTGTATGTCCTTTGATATGTGTTGTCTATAAGTGTTGTATGTCCGTGATATGTGTTGTCTATAAGTGTTGTATGTCCGTGATATGTGTTGTATGTCCTCTGATATGTGTTGTATGTCCTCTGATATGTGTTGTCTATAAGTGTTGTATGTCCTCTGATATGTGTTGTCTATAAGTGTTGTATGTCCGTGATATGTGTTGTCTATAAGTGTTGTATGTCCGTGATATGTGTTGTATGTCCTCTGATATGTGTTGTCTATAAGTGTTGTATGTCCTCTGATAAGTGTTGTATGTCCTCTGATAAGTGTTGTATGTCCGTGATATGTGTTGTATGTCCTCTGATATGTGTTGTCTATAAGTGTTGTATGTCCTCTGATATGTGTTGTATGTCCTCTGATATGTGTTGTCTATAAGTGTTGTATGTCCTCTGATATGTGTTGTCTATAAGTGTTGTATGTCCTCTGATATGTGTTGTATGTCCTCTGATATGTGTTGTCTATAAGTAGCAATGTTTCCACCGGTGGAATTAGGGTGACCACATCTAAAAGGGAACGGTTTTGCAGGACATTTGTGGAACAGTGGACAGAATAATTTTCTGGGGGCAGGTTAATGGATCACGTTCAAATGGCGACATAGTTCTGCAGTATGAAAGTTTACTGCAATTCTTAGTTGCTACATTCATTTTTGGACTTTATTGATATGAACCCATTGATTCTTGAAGAATATAACTTATAAATGCCTTATTGAGCTTAGTTCAACTGTCGTACCTCATCAGAACCCAAAATAAAAGCTTGTTTTACTCCAATGTTTGTAAACAAAGTCAATGTAAACAACCCCTGCATGACCTCAACACATGGTTCAACCTGGTTATAGTGTCGATGTCATGGAGGGTCAGTCCTTGCATCCATAGCTCTGTCTCAGCCCCCACCCTCAGCTGTTTCCTGAAACTGTGGTGGGGAAAACACTTTGTTAATGTTTCAATTAAGGATTGCCGCTCTAAACACCTTTAATATAGCAATAGTGTTATTATATGCAATTAAATGTGCCATAATATCAAGCAACACTTCTGAAGTCGAGAACAAAATTATTAGCAAACAAAAAGAATAATATTGAAAGCAAAACAAAATAAATAATTTTGAAATGCGACAACAAATTAAATGTAAATGGAGCAAAAAAAAAAGTTATGTGATTTCATAAAATGATAAAATGATTCAATAAAACGCCAGTTTTCCCTTTCTTTAGTTCTGTTACTCTGGCCTTTGCTTTGGCTGCCTTTTCTCCTGTTGTAAGTCTTGGCACATTCATTCCTGCAACATAGCACCCTGCATCCCACTGCTAAAGCAGGGTCGGTCCTGGTTGGTCCCTGGATGGGAGACCAGATATAGCTGGAAGTGGTGAAAAATAAACATGTGGGGGAAAAAATCACGTGGGGACTCATGTAAAAGAACAAAAAATATAAATTATTCACATGAAATTTCACTGGATTTTATCATGTTTTTATTTTGTAATGGCGGGGCCTCTGAGATTGGATCCTATGTAACAGCATGTGGTGTGTGTGTGTGTGTGTGTGTGTGTATAGTATATAACAGCATATAGTAGCTTGTTTCAAATCAGAGAGAGCCTTCTTCACATGAAAAAAGCTCTCAGCAATCTCTGCTGTCATCAACTATATGAACTATGATATCCTATGTGATATACATGATATGTAAAAGGCTATCCCTATATATCTGTCTGTGTAGCGTCGGGAGGTGGCTAAGACAGTGTTCTGCCTGGTGGTGATCTTTGCTCTGTGTTGGCTTCCGCTCCACCTCAGCCGCATCCTGAAGAAAACTATCTATGATCAGAACGACCCCAACCGCTGTGAACTACTCAGGTACACACATGGAATTCACACAAACGGAAAGCGCACACACACACACACACACACACACACACACACACACACACACACACACACACACACACACACACACACACACACACACCACGCCACACCATGCCTGCCCGGTGGTCCATTGTTCTGTGGTTCCTGACTTCCTGTTGATGTGATGCTGACCCCTGACCCCTGACCTCTAACCCCTGCAGTTTCCTGCTGGTGATGGATTACATCGGTATCAACATGGCATCTCTCAACTCCTGCATCAACCCTGTCGCTCTCTACTTCGTCAGCCAGAAGTTCAAAAACTGTTTCAAGGTGAGAGTGCGTGAGAGACAGGGAGAGAGAGAGAAGGGGTGAGAGAGAGAGAGAGAGAAACAGAGAGAGAGAGTGAGAGTGTGAGAGAGAGCAAGAGATAGAGAGAGAGAGAGGGTGAGAAACAGAGAGAGAGAGAGAGGGCGTGAGAGAGAACAAGAGAGAGAGAGAGAGAGAGGGTGAGAGACACAGCTATTTTATCATACAGCTGTCTGCTCTAAGCAGAAACGGAAAACGAAAACCTCTACCTATATTTCATGAAATAGATAATACCTCAGCCTTAGTTTCTATCTAACTCGTATGTGTCTGTGTCTGTGTCTGTCTGTGTCTGTGTCTATCTAACTCGTCTGTGTCTGTGTCTGTGTCTGTCTGTAGTCGTGTCTGTGCTGCTGGTGTACGAGGAGCAGCAATGTGATTCCAGAGAGAGGCGGTGTCCGCTGGAAGGGAAGCTGTCATGGCAACGAACTCGACAGAACCAGCTCTCGTTCCAGTCAGAAATACACCTCCACCTAAACAAACACTCATGCACACACAGGTACATTCATGCATGAACACACACTAACCTTTCCCTCCTGTCCAGTCCAGTCCAGTCCAGCTGAACCCAACCTAACCCCAGCATGTTTAACTTTACCCAGCCCCATTCCCTTTAAACCCAACCTAACCCCAGCCCTTACCATGGGACTAAGCAAGTCTCAGGCCGGGATTCAATCCGATCAGCAGTAGATCCATGTTATAGCACACTTGACATTTAAAGGTCATTTCCGATTGAGCCGACATATGCAGCGTTTACTGCATATTGCGTCTCCGACAAAGCGCGATCAGATTGAATACCGGCCTCAGTCTTTACCATGGACCGGTATGGACTGGTATGGACCAGTATGGACCGGTTAGGACCGGTATGGACTGGTATGGACCAGTATGGACCAGTATGGACCAGTATGGACCGGTTAGGACCGGTATGGACCAGTAGGGACCGGTTAGGACCGGTATGGACTGGTATGGACTGGTATGGACCAGTATGGACCGGTTAGGACCGGTATGGACCAGTATGGACCGGTTAGGACCGATATGGACTGATATGGACCGGTTAGGACCGGTATGGACTGATATGGACCGGTATGGACCGGTATGGACCGGTTTGGACCAGTATGGACCGGTTAGGACTGGTATGGACCGGTATGGACTGATATGGACCATAACACAGACAGAGCTGACAGTGTTATATTGAAGGAGTAAATTCCTGACTGTGTATATAATTAATAAATCCAGTCCAGTCTTATTGTTGATGAAGAATGCTGTGATAACTCCTAATGAAGCCTTAACTAGCCATGGGGGACAGGGTTTAGGTGTTAGGGTCAGGGTTTAGATGTTAGGGTCAGGGTTTAGGTGTTAGGGTCAGGGTTTAGATGTTAGGGTCAGGCTTTAGGTATTAGGGTCAGGGTTTAGATGTTAGGGTCAGGGTTTAGATGTTAGGGTCAGGGTTTAGATGTTAGGGTCAGGGTTTAGGTGTTAGGGTCAGGGTTTAGATGTTAGGGTCAGGGTTTAGGTGTTAGGGTCAGGGTTTAGGTGTTAGGGTCAGGGTTTAGGTGTTAGGGTCAGGGTTTAGGTGTTAGGGTCAGGGTTTAGGTGTTAGGGTCAGGGTTTAGGTGTTAGGGTCAGGGTTTAGATGTTAGGGTCAGGGTTTAGGTGTTAGGGTCAGGGTTTAGGTGTTAGGGTCAGGGTTTAGGTGTTAGGGTCAGGGTTTAGGTGTTAGGGTCAGGGTTTAGATGTTAGGGTCAGGGTTTAGATGATAGGGTCAGGGTTTAGATGTTAGGGTCAGGGTTTAGGTGTTAGGGTCAGGGTTTAGATGTTAGGGTCAGGGTTTAGATGTTAGGGTCAGGGTTTAGGTGTTAGGGTCAGGGTTTAGATGTTAGGGTCAGGGTTTAGATGTTAGGGTCAGGGTTTAGAGTCACTCAGGTCCTGACCACGAGCACAACCACAGAAACATATACAATCACTAAACACACACACACATACACTGAGTTTACAAAACATTAAGAACATCTGCTCTTTCCATGAGAGACTGATCAGGTGAATCCAGGTGAAAGCTATGATCCCTTATTGATGTCACTTGTTAAATCCACTTCAACCAGTGTAGATGAAGGGGAGGAGACAGGTTAAGGAAGGATTTTTAAGCCTTGAGGCAATTGAGACATGGATTGTGTATGTGTGCCATTCAAAGGGTGACTGGGCAAGCCAAAAGATTGAAGTGCCTTTGAACGGGGTATGGTAGTAGGTGCCAGGCGCACCGGTTTGTGTCAAGAACTGCAACGCTGCTGTGTTTTTCACACAACAGTTTCCCGTGTGTATCAAGAATGGTCCACCACCCAAAGGACACCCAGCCAACTTGACACAACTGTGGGAAGCATTGGAGTCAACATGGGCCAGCATCGCTGTGGAATGCTTCCGACACCTTGTAGAGTCCGTACCCCGATGAATTGAGGCTGTTCTGAGGGCAAAAGGGGGGGTGGGGGGTGGGGTGCAACGCAATATTAGGAAGGTATTCCTAATGTTTTATCCACTCAGTATACAGTGAGGGAAAAAGTATTTGATCCCCTGCTGATTTTGTAAGTTTGCCCACTGACAAAGAAATGATCAGTCTATAATTTTAATGGTAGGTTTATTTGAACAGTGAGAGACAGAATAACAACAAAAAAATCCAGAAGAACGCATGTCAAAAATGTTATAAATTGATTTTCATTTTAATGAGGGAAATAAGTATTTGACCCCCTCTCAATCAGAAAGATTTCTGGCTCCCAGGTGTCTTTTATACAGGTAACGAGCTGAGATTAGGAGCACACTCTTAAAGGGAGTGCTCCTAATCTCAGTTTGTTACCTTTATAGAAGACACCTGTCCACAGAAGCAATCAATCAATCAGATTCCAAACTCTCCACCATGGCCAAGACCAAAGAGCTCTCCAAGGATGTCAGGGACAAGATTGTAGACCTACACAAGGCTGGAATGGGCTACAAGACCATCGCCAAGCAGCTTGGTGAGAAGGTGACAACAGTTGGTGTGATTATTCGCAAATGGAAGAAACACAAAAGAACTGTCAATATCCCTCGGCCTGGGGCTCCATGCAATATCTCATCTCGTGGAGCTGCAATGATCATAAGAACGGTGAGGAATCAGCCCAGAACTACACGGGAGGATCTTGTCAATGATCTCAAGGCAGCTGGGACCATAGTCACCAAGAAAACAATTGGTAACACACTACGCCGTGAAGGACTGAAATCCTGCTGCGCCCGCAAGGTCCCCCTGCTCAAGAAAGCACATATACAGGCCGGTCTGAAGTTTGCCAATGAACATCTGAATGATTCAGAGGAGAACTGGGTGAAAGTGTTGTGGTCAGATGAGACCAAAATGGAGCTCTTTGGCTTCAACTCAACTCGCCGTGTTTGGAGGAGGAGGAATGCTGCCTATGACCCCAAGAACACCATCCCCACCGTCAAACATGGAGGTGGAAACATTATGCTTTGGGGGGTTTTTTCTGCTAAGGGGACAGGACAACTTCACCGCATCAAAGGGACGATGGACAGGGCCATGTACCGTCAAATCTTGGGTGAGAACCTCCTTCCCTCAGCCAGGGCATTGAAAATGGGTCGTGGATGGGTATTCCAGCATGACAATGACCCAAAACACACGGCCAAGGCAACAAAGGAGTGGCTCAGGAAGAAGCACATTAAGGTCCTGGAGTGGCCTAACCAGTCTCCAGACCTTAATCCCACAGAAAATCTGTGGAGGGAGCTGAAGGTTTGAGTTGCCAAACGTCAACCTCGAAACCTTAATGACTTGGAGAAGATCTGCAAAGAGGAGTGGGACAAAATCCCTCCTGAGATGTGTGCAAACCTGGTGGCCAACTACAAGAAACGTCTGACCTCTGTGATTGCCAACAAGGGTTTTGCCACCAAGTACTAAGTCATGTTTTGCAGAGGGGTCAAATACTTATTTCCCTCATTAAAATGCAAATCAATTTATAACATTTTTGACATGCGTGTTTCTGGATTTTGTTGTTGTTATTCTGTCTCTCACTGTTCAAATAAACCTACCATTAAAATTATAGACTGATGATTTCTTTGTCAGTGGGTAAACGTACAAAAATCAGCAGGGGATCAAATACTTTTTTCCCCCCTCACTGTATATCCAATCAATAATCACATGCACACATACAAACTGTGCTAATAAATCAAGGAGAATGATGGGAGCAAATGTCACTACTGACATCTGAATGAGATGTGGAGTTACACATGACCAGGGCCAGACAACAGCTACTGTTTCTCCCAGACAAGGTTGATCTCCAGTACTGGCATCATGTTATCAGAGAGAGGACAGCTTGATGTCTGCAGGGCTACATCATCTTGTGATCCACAGCACAGAGCAGAGCCAGGAGAGGACAGCTTGATGTCTGCAGGGCTACATCATCTTGTGATCCACAGCACAGAGCAGAGCCAGGAGAGGACAGCTTGATGTTGTTGGAGATGAAATGCCATGGCGCATCACAGTCATGCGGTCGGATCGACTTCACAAACACAGCTAACAACCGGCAGCTGGTTCCTTGTAATACTGTTATGATGCTGTTAAGACCTGTTAAGACCTGTTCAGACCTGTTATGATGCTGTTAAGACCTGTTAAGACCTGTTCAGACCTGTTATGATGCTGTTAAGACCTGTTCATGTTGTCATTTCATCTTCTTACCACTACTAGTACTCTGTAGAAACCAGTATGTAGAATACCTAAGGTGGCAAAGTTCTGGGAACTTTCTCAAAATTCCCAGGTTTTTTCCGAACTCTTTTTTGGTGGATTCTGGATTTCCTGTGTAGGCCTATTCTCTCCTGATTCTAGGAATCTTCCAACCGGAATTTCTGGAAAACCTGGGAATTTTGGGAAAGTTAGCAACCCTAATATAGCCTTCCCACCATTATGTATACAGCTTTCAACTTTGTCTATATATTGTCTCAGTGCCTTCAGATGTATTTTTATAAGAAAATATCTTCTTGCAAGACATTTATTCAAACTGTCCAAATTATTACCCTTTATCTTTACAAATACTGTAATATATATTGTGACTATCTTCAAATATATCCACTTTATCGATGTGTTTTCCTATTATGTAAAATATAACTATTGCTGGAGTTTTTCATATTAACAAAGCTTTTATATTGTACCTAGTTTACCGATATGCAGCAATAAATACTATTTTATCACAGTGTGGTTTCAAACTCTCTGGATCCCAATATGATTATAGTTAACCCTCAGAATAATCACTCTCTGGATCCCAATATGATTATAGTTAACCCTCAGAATAATCACTCTCTGGATCCCAATATGATTATAGTTAACCCTCAGAATAATCACTCTCTGGATCCCAATATGATTATAGTTAACCCTCAGAATAATCACTCTCTGGATCCCAATATGATTATAGTTAACCCTCAGAATAATCACACTCTCTGGATCCCAATATGATTATAGTTAACCCTCAGAATAATCACTCTCTGGATCCCAATATGATTATAGTTCACCCTCAGAATAATCACTCTCTGGATCCCAATATGATTATAGTTAACCCTCAGAATAATCAAACTCTCTGGATCCAATAAGATTATAGTTAACCCTCAGAATAATCACTCTCTGGATCCCAATATGATTATAGTTAACCCTCAGAATAATCAAACTCTCTGGATCCAATAAGATTATAGTTAACCCTCAGAATAATCACTCTCTGGATCCCAATATGATTATAGTTCACCCTCAGAATAATCACTCTCTGGATCCCAATATGATTATTGTTAACCCTCAGAATAATCAAACTCTCTGGATCCCAATATGATTATAGTTAACCCAAGTCAGAATAATATAACTCTGGATCCAATAAGATTATAGTTAACCCAAGTCAGAATAATATAACTCTGGATCCAATAAGATTATAGTTAACCCAAGTCAGAATAATATAACTCTCTGGATCCAATAAGATTATAGTTAACCCAAGTCAGAATAATATAACTCTCTGGATCCAATAAGATTATAATTAACCCAAGTCGTTTTTACATGACTGGTCAGGGGTGGAGCCATGGGTGGAGCCAGGGGTGGAGCCATGGGTGGAGCCATGGGTGGGCCTTGGAGGGCATAGGCCCACCCACTTGGCAGCCAGGCCCAGCCAATCAGAATGAATTTCTCCCCACAAAAGGGCATTATTACAGACTGAAATACTCCTCAGCACCCCCTCCACCCCACCTCAGACGATCCCGCAGGTGAAGAAGCCGGATGTGGAGGTCCTGGGCTGGCGTGGTTACATGTGGTCTGCGGTTGTGAGGCCGGTTGGACGTACTGCCAAATTCTGTAAATCGACATTGGAGGCAGCTTATGGTAGAGAAATTAGCATGACATTTTCTAGCAACAGCTCTGGTGGACATTCCTGCAGTCAGCATGTCAATTGAACGCTCCCTCAAAACTTGAGACATGTGTCATGACAAAACAGCACATTGTAGAGTGGCCTTTTATTTTCCCCAGCACAAGGTGCACCTGTGTAATGATCACGCCATTTAATCAGCTTCTTGATATGCCACACCTGTCAGGTGGAGATTATCTTGGCAAAGGAGAAATGCCCTCTAACAGGGTTGTAAACACATTTCTGACAAAAATGTTAGGAAAAAAGCTTTTTGTGAGTATGAAACATTTCGGGGATCTTTTATTTCAGCTCATGAAACATGGGACCAACACTTTACATGTTGCGTTTATATTTTTGTTCAGTGTAGAATCCCTTGAACATTCTGTAACCTTTGGCTTCATCACAGGACTACAGTTCTATAAAACTGTACTTCCTGACGGTCCGACTACCCGTTAATAAATAATAATTGATAACTAATCCCAGGTAGTTCAAGATGGCAACAACACCTCCACTACGCTGATCCACAATACAGGGGTGTGTCCTCAGCCCCCTCCTGTACTCCCGGTTTACCCATGACAACGTGGCCAAGCACGTCTCCAACTCTATCAAGTTTGCAGACAATACAACAGTAGCTATCACCCGGTACCTTAGAGACTGCTGTCCTATGTACATAGAGTCATTGGGTTAGGGTTAGGGTTAGGGTTAGGGTTCACCCGGTACCTTAGAGACTGCTGTCCTATGTACATAGAGTCATTGAACACTGGTCACTTTAATAAGTGTTTACTTACTGTTTTCCCATTTTATATGTAAATACTGTATTCTAGTCAAGGCTTATTCTATATAACTACTGCTGTACACACCTTTTCTATTCATACCGTTTTATCAACTTCATATGTACACTGCTCAAAAAAATAAAGGGAACACTTAAACAACACAATGTAACTCCAAGACAATCACACTTCTGTGAAATCAAACTGTCCACTTAGGAAGCAACACTGATTGACAATAAATGTCACATGCTGTTGTGCAAATGGAATAGACAACAGGTGGAAATTATAGGCAATTAGCAAGACACCCCCAATAAAGAAGTGGTTCTGCAGGTGGTGACCACATGCCACTTCTCAGTTCCTATGCTTCCTGGCTGATGTTTTGGTCACTTTTGAATGCTGGCGGTGCTTTCACTCTAGTGGTAGCATGAGACGGAGTCTACAACCCACACAAGTGGCTCAGGTAGTGCAGCTCATCCAGGATGGCACATCAATGCGAGCTGTGGCAAGAAGGTTTGCTGTGTCTGTCAGCGTAGTGTCCAGAGCATGGAGGCGCTACCAGGAGACAGGCCAGTACATCAGGAGACGTGGAGGAGGCCGTAGGAGGGCAACAACCCAGCAGCAGGACCGCTACCTCCGCCTTTGTGCAAGGAGGAGCAGGAGGAGCACTGCCAGAGCCCTGCAAAATGACCTACAGCAGGCCACAAATGTGCATGTGTCAGCTCAAACGGTCAGAAACAGACTCCATGAGGGTGGTATGAGGGCCCGACGTCCACA
Organism: Coregonus clupeaformis; assembly: GCF_020615455.1. Lineage (NCBI taxonomy): Eukaryota > Metazoa > Chordata > Actinopteri > Salmoniformes > Salmonidae > Coregonus > Coregonus clupeaformis. The sequence continues at coordinate 45,533 of NW_025535016.1, forward strand.
GGTGGGGGTTGTGCTTACAGTCTATATATAGGCTATATACAGGGAGTAGCAGTACTGAGTGGATGTGCTGGGGTACGAGGTAATAACATGGCTATATACACATCACTGTATTTTCTATTTATTTTTATTTATTTCACCTTTATTTAACCAGGTAAGCCAGTTGAGAACAAGTTCTCATTTACAACTGTGACCTGGCCAAGATAAAGCAAAGCAGTGCGATAAAAACAACACAGAGTTACATATGGGGTAAAACAAAACAAAGTCAAAAATACAACAGAAAATATATATACAGTGTGTGCGAATGTAGTAAGTTATGGAGGTAAGGCAATAAATAGGCTAAAGTGCAAAATAGTTACAATTTCGTATTAACACTGGAATGATAGATGTGCAAAAGATGATGTACAAATAGAGATCCTGGGGTGCAAATGAGCAAAATAAATAACAATATGGGGATGAGGTAGTTGGGTGGGCTAATTTCAGATGGGCTGTGTACAGGTGCAGTGATGCAGTATATCAGGACAGCGATTACTCACCTCGTATTGGACGAATCATTTTTTATTCAACGAGTCGGACGCAAAGGATATTCTACAGACACCCGACAAGGCCCAAATCCCCGTCATTCGCATGAGAAAGAGACGGAGATATCGTGGACGTAGGTCGGGGTGCCTTGTAAGGATCCGACGGCGAGCAAGTAATCTGCCTCTTCCATCAATCCTATTAGCCAATGTTCAATCATTGGAAAACAAAATGGGCGACCTACGATCAAGAATATCCTACCAACGGGACATTAAAAACTGTAATATCTTATGTTTCACCGAGTCGTGGCTGAACGACGACATGGACAACATACAGCTAGCGGGCTATACGCTACATCGGCAGGATAGAACGGCTGACTCTGGTAAGACAAGGGGTGGCGGTCTGTGTATATTTGTAAACAACAGCTGGTGCACGAAATCTAATATTAAGGAAGTCTCGAGGTTTTGCTCGCCTGAGGTAGAGTATCTCATGATAAGCTGTAGACCCACTATCTACCAAGAGAGTTTTCATCTATATTTTTCATAGCTGTCTATTTACCACCACAAACCGATGCTGGCATTAAGATTGCACTGAATGAGCTGTATAAGACCATAAGAAAACAGGAAAACACTCATCCAGAGGCAGCGCTCCTAGTGGCCGGGGACTTTAATGCAGGGAAACTGAATGAGCTGTTTAAGACCATAAGCAAACAGACTCCTGAACAGCTATTTGCATTGCCCCTCCCCCCCCACCCCCTCTTTTACTCTGTTTATTATCTATGCATAGTCACTTTAACTCTACCCACATGTACACTACTGTTCAAAAGTTTGGGGTCACTTAGAAATGTCCTTGTTTTTGAAAGGAAAGCCATTTTTTCGTCCATTAAAATAACATAAAATTGATCAGAAATACAGTGTAGACATTGTTAATGTTGTAAATGGTTATTGTAGCTGGAAACGGCTGATTCTTAATGGAATATCTACAGAGGTCCATTATCAGCAACCATCAGTCCTGTGTTCCAATGGCACGTTGTGTTTGCTAATCCAAGTTTATCATTTTAAAAGGCTAGTTGATCATTAGAAAATCATTTTGCAATTATGTTAGCACAGCTGAAAACTGTTGTGCTGATTAAAGAAGCAATAAAACTGGCCTTCTTGAGACTAGTTGAGTATCTGGAGCATCAGCAATTGTGGGTTCGATTACAGAATCATCAGTCTATTCTTGTTCTGAGAAATGAAGGCTATTCCATGCGAGAATTGCCAAAAAACTGAAGATCTCGTACAATGCTGTGTACTACTCCCTTCACAGAACAGCGCAAACTGGCTCTAACCAGAATAGAAAGAGGAGTGGGAGGCCCCGGTGCACAACTGAGCAAGAGGACAAATACATTAGTGTCTAGTTTGAGAAACAGACGCCTCACAGGTCCTCAACTGGCAGCTTCATTAAATAGTACCCGCAAAACACCAGTCTCAACGTCAACAGTGACTCTGGGATGCTGACCTTCTAGGCAGAGTTGCAAAGAAGAAGCCATATCTCAGACTGGCCAATAAAAAGAAAAGATTAAGATGGGCAGTCTGAGATATGGCTTTTTCTTTGCAACTCTGCCTAGAAGGTCAGCATCCCGGAGTCGCCTCTCTGTTTATTATTTATGCATAGTCACTTTAACTCTACCCACATGTACATATTACCTCAACTACCTCAACTAACCGGTGCCCCTGCACATTGACTCTGTACCGGTACCCTCCTGTATATAGCCTCCCTACTGTTATTTTTATTTTACTGCTGCTCTTTCATTATTTTTAATGTTTAACTTATCTATTTTTTACTTAGCACTTATTTTTCTTAAAACTGCATTCTTGGTTAAGGGCTTGTAAGTAAGCATTTCACTGTAAGGTCTACACCTGTTCGGTGCATGTGGCAAATAACATTTGATTTGAAGACAACGCAGGAGTGGATGTGCAGCGACACTCCCCATCCAACCTGACAGAGCTTGAGAGGATCTGCAGAGAAGAAGTCCCCTGTAGCTCAGTTGGTAGAGCATGGCGCTTGCAACGCCAGGGTTGTGGGTTCGTTTCCCACGGGGGGCCAGTATGAAAAATGTATGCACTCACTAACTGTAAGTCGCTCTGGATAAGAGCGTCTGCTAAATGACTAAAAAATGTTTAAAAATATATATTTGGGGAGTTTCTCCCATTCTTCTCTGCAGATCCTCTCAAGCTCTGTCAGGTTGGATGGGGAGCGTCACTGCACAGCTATTTACAGGTCTCTCCAGAGATGTTCAATCAGGTTAAAGTCTGGGCTCCGAAGCCACTCCTGCGTTGTCTTGGCTGTGGGCTTAGGGTTGTTGTCCTGTTGGAAGGTGAACCTTCGCCCCAGTCTGAGGTGCTGAGCGCTCTGGAGCAGGTTTTCATCAAGGATCTCTCTGTACTTTGCTCCGTTCATGTTTCCCCTCGATCCTGACTAGCCTCCCAGACCGTGCTGCTGAAAAACATGCCCACAACATGATGCTGCCACCACCATGCTTCACCGTAGGGATTGTGCCAGGTTTCCTGCAGACGTGACTCTTGGTATTCAAGCCAAAGAGTTCAATCTTGGTTTCATCAGATCAGAGAATCTTGTTTCTCATGGTCTGAGAGTCCTTTAGGTCCCTTTTGTGCTGCAGAGATGGTTGTCCTTCTGGAAGGTTCTCACATCTCCACAGAGGAACTCTGGAGCTCTGTCAGTGACCATCGGGTTCTTGGTCACCTCCCTGACCAAGGCCCTACTCCCCCGAATGCGTAGTTTGGCAGGGCAGCCAGCTCTAGGAAGAGTCTTGGTGGTTCCAAACTTCTTCCATTTAAGAATGATGGAGGCCACTGTGTTCTTGGGGACCTTCAATGCTGCAGACATTTTTTGGTACCCTTCCCCAGATCTGAGCCTCGACACAATCCTGTCTCGGAACTCTACAGACAATTTATTTAACCTCATTGCTTGGTTTTTGCTCTGACATGCACTGCCAACGGTGGGACCTTATATAGACAGGTGTGTGCCTTTCCAAATCATGTCCAATTAATTGAATTTAACACTGGTGGTCTCCAATCAAGTTGCAGAAACATCTCAAGGATGATCAATGGAAACAGGATGCACCAGAGCTCAATTTCGAGTCTCATAGCAAAGGGACTGAATACTTACGTAAATAAGGTATCTGACTTGGCACGTTCTGATATTTCTTAATTCCTTTCATTTTATTTTGGGGATTTGTGTGTATTGTTTTGTATTGTTAGGTATTACTGCACTGTTGGAGCTAGAAACATAAGCATCTCGCTGCACCTGCGATAACGTCTGCAAAATATGTGTAGGCGACCAATAAACTTTGGTATCAGTTACAGTCTGGAGATCAACAGAATAAAGTTATGTGAGTTAAACTGCACCAAAAGACTCCAGGTGGACTGAGTCCAGACAGATCCTGCAGAATGTTTTCACAAAGACTTTAAGTTGTGTTGATGTCTGTTCCTCTGTAGGGAGACCAAGTCCCAAATGGCACCCTATGGACCCTGGTCAAAAGAAGTGCACTTGCAATAGTATTCATCCCCCTTGGCGTTTTTCCTATTTTGTTGCATAATAACCTGTCATTTAATTGGCTGTTATTTGGATTTCATCTAAAGGACATAAACAAAAGAGTCCAAATTGGTGAAGTGGAATGAAAAAAATAACTTATTTCAAATAATTCTAAAAAATAAATAACGGAAAAGTGGTGAGTATGTATTAACCCGCTTTGCTATGAAACCCCTAAATAAGATCTGGTGCAACCAATTACCTTCAGAAGTCACATTATTAGTTAAATAAAGCAACCGGCACCATGAAGACCAAGGAGCTCTCCAAACAGATCAGGGACAAAGTTGTGGAGAAGTACAGATCAGGGTTGGGTTATAAAAAAATATCAAAAACTTTGAACATCCCACGGAGCACCATTAAATCCATTATTAAAAAATGGAAAGAATATGGCACCACAACAAACCTGCCAAGAGAGGGCCGCCCACCAAACTCACAGACCAGGCAAGGAGGGCATTAATCAGAGAGGCAACAAAGAGACCAAAGATAACCCTGAAGGAGCTGCAAAGCTCCACAGCGGAGATTGGAGTCTCTGTCCATAGGACCACTTTAAGCCGTACACTCCACAGAGCTGGGCTTTATGGAAGAGTGGCCAGAAAAAAGCCATTGCTTAAAGAAACAAATAAGTAAACACGTTTGGTGTTCACCAAAAGGCATGTGGGAGACTCCCCAAACATATGGAAGAAGGTACTCTGGTCAGATGAGAGTAAAATTGAGCTTTTTGGCCATCAAGAAAACGCTATGTCTGGCGCAAACCCAACACCTCTCATCACCCCGAGAACACCATCCCCACAGTGAAGCATGGTGGTGGCAGCATCATGCTGTGGGGATGTTTTTCCATCGGCAGGGACTGGGAAACTGGTCAGAATTGAAGGAATGATGGATGGCGCTAAATACAGGGAAATTCTTGAGGGAAACCTGTTTCAGTCTTCCAGAGATTTGAGACTGGGACGGAGGTTCACCTTCCAGCAGGACAATGACCCTAAGCATACTGCTAAAGCAACACTCGATTGGTTTAAGGGGAAACATTTAAATATCTTGGAATGGCCTAGTCAAAGCCCAGACCTCAATCCAATTTAGAATCTGTGGTATGACTTAAAGATTGCTGTACACCAGCGGAACCCATCCAACTTGAAGGAGCTGGAGCAGTTTTGCCTTGAAGAATGGGCAAAAATCCCAGTGGCTAGATGTGCCAAGCTTATAGAGACATACCCCAAGAGACTTGCAGCTGTAATTGCTGCAAAAGGTGCCTCTACAAAGTATTGACTTTGGGGGGGGTGAATAGTTATGCACGCTCAAGTTCTGTTTTTTTTCTTATTTCTTGTTTGTTTCACCCAAAAAATATTTTGCATCTTCAAAGTGGTAGACATGTTGTGGAAATCAAATGATACAAACCCCCAAAAAAATCAATTTAAATTCCAGGTTGAAAGGCAACAAAATAGAAAAAATGCCAAGGGGGGTGAATACTTTGGCAAGCCACCGTATAAGGAATAGGGTGCTCTTGGCGACGCATCAGATTAATGCAATTATTCATCACACCAGTCACGACAAACAAGTCAATTCTCTTATAAAACACTTTACTAAAGTTTAGACCAACAAACACTCTTCCAATAATAATACAACATGATATTGGTTCATTGGGGGGGAAAAATCATATTTCTGGCTTAACTATCAACAATGTACAGCATTAGGATCAAAAGACAGAGACGTGTGTTTCATGTCCTGTTGGCTCCTCACTCCATGGCGTCCTCCTGCTGTGATCTGAACTCACTCACCCGCCTCTAACACACACACACACACACACACACACACACACACACACACACACACACACGCGTTAACCCAATAACACAGCAGATACTGGGGTACATCTATCAGTTTACCAGCAGAGATCTAATAAAAAACAACTGTAAATAGCATCTAACAGTTCCCACTGCACTAGTGTTATTACAGACATGGTTCCCACTGCACTAGTGTTATTACAGACATGGTTCCCACTGCACTAGTGTTATTCCAGACATGGTTCCCACTGCACTAGTGTTATTACAGACATGGTTCCCACTGCACTAGTGTTATTACAGACATGGTTCCCACTAGTGTTATTACAGACATGGTTCCCACTGCACTAGTGTTATTACAGACATGGTTCCCACTGCACTAGTGTTATTACAGACATGGTTCCCACTAGTGTTATTACAGACATGGTTCCCACTGCACTAGTGTTATTCCAGACATGGTTCCCACTGCACTAGTGTTATTACAGACATGGTTCCCACTGCACTAGTGTTATTACAGACATGGTTCCCACTGCACTAGTGTCATTACAGACATGGTTCCCACTGCACTAGTGTTATTACAGACATGGTTCCCACTGCACTAGTGTTATTACAGACATGGTTCCCACTGCACTAGTGTTATTCCAGACATGGTTCCCACTGCACTAGTGTTATTCCAGACATGGTTCCCACTGCACTAGTGTTATTCCAGACATGGTTCCCACTGCACTAGTGTCATTACAGACATGGTTCCCGCTGCACTAGTGTTATTCCAGACATGGTTCCCACTGCACTAGTGTTATTCCAGACATGGTTCCCACTGCACTAGTGTTATTACAGACATGGTTCCCACTGCACTGGTGTTATTACAGACATGGTTCCCACTGCACTAATGTTATTACAGACATGGTTCCCACTGCACTAGTGCTATTACAGACATGGTTCCCACTAGTGTTATTACAGACATGGCTCCCACTGCACTAGTGTTATTACAGACATGGTTCCCACTGCACTAGTGTTATTACAGACATGGTTCCCACTGCACTAATGTTATTACAGACATGGTTCCCACTGCACTAGTGTTATTCCAGACATGGTTCCTACTGCACTAGTGTTATTCCAGACATGGTTCCCACTGCACTGGTGTTATTACAGACATGGTTCCCACTGCACTAGTGTTATTACAGACATGGTTCCCACTGCACTAGTGTTATTCCAGACATGGTTCCCACTGCACTAGTGTCAAATATACAAACATTGTTTTGGTGAACTTCAACGAGAGACAGAAAAGAGAGAAAACTTTACAGTTGTGGAAAGAAAAAAGATCCCCTGCTTCCATCTTGCTTTCGTAGTATGTAGAGTACCTGGAAGGTGTTGAGGACGTGTTGACAGACTAAGTAGTGTATAGTGTGTAGTATGTAGGGTACCTGGAAGGTGTTGAGGACGTGTTGACAGACTAAGTAGTGTATAGTGTGTAGTATGTAGGGTACCTGGAAGGTGTTGAGGACGTGTTGACAGACTAAGTAGTGTATAGTGTGTAGTATGTAGGGTACCTGGAAGGTGTTGAGGACGTGTTGACAGACTAAGTAGTGTATAGTGTGTAGTATGTAGGGTACCTGGAAGGTGTTGAGGACGTGTTGACAGACTAAGTAGTGTATAGTGTGTAGTATGTAGGGTACCTGGAAGGTGTTGAGGACGTGTTGACAGACTAAGTAGTGTATAGTGTGTAGTATGTAGGGTACCTGGAAGGTGTTGAGGACGTGTTGACAGACGTCAGTGAGCTCATTCAGTCCTCTTCTCAAAGGCTCCACTGCTGGAACTCCACCTGGACCAGACACAGACACAGACACAGACACAGACACAGACAAACGTTTTAGGCAAGAAAAACATTATCCGGGGCTTGTCAGCCGACACACACCACCTCTTAACATAGAGGCTAGTCAGTGGCTACGGAGCCATAAGGAAGGATGACCACTTCACAGGACATCCCACTGAGGTAAAACAACTGACCACTTCACAGGACATCCCACTGAGGTAAAACAACTGACCACTTCACAGGACATCCCACTGAGGTAAAACAACTGACCACTTCACAGGACATCCCACTGAGGTAAAACAACTGACCACTTCACAGGACATCCCACTGAGGTAAAACAACTGACCACTTCACAGGACATCCCACTGAGGTAAAACAACTGACCACTTCACAGGACATCCCACTGAGGTAAAACAACTGACCACTTCACAGGACATCCCACTGAGGTAAAACAACTGACCACTTCACAGGACATCCCACTGAGGTAAAACAACTGACCACTTCACAGGACATCCCACTGAGGTAAAACAACTGACCACTTCACAGGACATCCCACTGAGGTAAAACAACTGACCACTTCACAGGACATCCCACTGAGGTAAAACAACTGACCACTTCACAGGACATCCCACTGAGGTAAAACAACTGACCACTTCACAGGACATCCCACTGAGGTAAAACAACTAACCAATAGAATGACATGCTTTGTTTACTCCAGTGTGTAGACCGAGAGTAAACATGCTGATTGGAGTCTGGTGATTTCTATTCAGGAATGTCAGTGAGTAGCTGCTGTCAACATTACAAACACACACACACACACACAGGGTAGAGTGAGTGGAGGAGAAGAGAAGAGGTGTGTCCTACGTACCTCGTGTCTGGATGCGGAAGTTGATCTTGCTCTCAGAGGGGTGGGTGATGCTGTAGCCACAGAAGTCCACATCCAGGCTAAACACACATCAGAAATGATACTGATGATTACACATCGTACATTAAGACATATCACAATGGTGAGTAATTAGATAGGAGTCAGCAATATAATGAAAGTTCAACCAAGCCCACCTAAAGGCAAGGTGGAGCTACAGACGTATTGACAACAGCTATCACATCCTCTCAGATCTCAGTAGTGCCTGTGGAGTAGGGGCTAGGGGTGGATTATGGCCCTGTATCAAAGGATGATCAGGAACTAACCTGACCATGTAGCGGAGGGAGTTGGGGCTAGGGGTGGATTATGGCCCTGTATCAGGAACTAACCTGACCATGTAGCGGAGGGAGTAGGGGCTAGGGGTGGATTATGGCCCTGTATCAAAGGATGATCAGGAACTAACCTGACCATGTAGCGGAGGGAGTAGGGGCTAGGGGTGGATTATGGCCCTGTATCAAAGGATGATCAGGAACTAACCTGACCATGTAGCGGAGGGAGTAGGGGCTAGGGGTGGATTATGGCCCTGTATCAGGAACTAACCTGACCATGTAGCGGAGGGAGTTGGGGCTAGGGGTGGATTATGGCCCTGTATCAGGAACTAACCTGACCATGTAGCGGAGGGAGTTGGGGCTAGGGGTGGATTATGGCCCTGTATCAGGAACTAACCTGACCATGTAGCGGAGGGAGTTGGGGTTAGGAGTCAGAGGTTAGGGTAAGGGTTAGAAGTTAGGGTTAGAGGTCAGGTACTAACCTCTTCATGACCTTGGTCGTGTTCCCCTGCTCAGACATTGCCTGCATCAACCAATGGTTGATTGCCACGTCATCGACTGTGCCGTCTGGTACCAGACTGCTATAACATATGATGTTGTTAACTGCCTGAGCAGAGGAACACTCTCCATATAGCATAGAAGGTTGGGGTTAGGGGTCAGAGGTTGGGGTTAGGGGTCAGAGGTTAAGGTTAGAGGTCAGGGACTAACCTCTTCATGACCATGTAGCGTAGAGAGTTCCCCAGAGTGTGATCCTCCTCATGTAGAACAAACGTCACACAGCCCTCGTCTGCGCCATCAGCCTGCACCTGGAGACACAGACACACAACCTCAACACAACTTCAATACAACCACACAGCCCTCATCCGCTCCATCAGCCTGCACCTGGAGACACAGACACACAACCTCAACACAACCACACAGCCCTCATCCGCTCCATCAGCCTGCACCTGGAGACACACAGCCTTCATTAGCCTGCATGGACGGTGTCCGGACCGAACACACACACACACACACACACGTTATGGAATACCTGGAATAGTATAAAGTCATCCTTCAACCCCCCCCTTCCCCAACCCCCCCATAAAAAAAACAAGAAAAAAAGTGGTTGTCCCACTTGCTATCATAAGTTGAATGCACCAATTTGTAAGTCGCTCTGGATAAGAGCGTCTGCTAAATGATGTAAATGTAAATGTTATGGCCTTTGATTAAACGAAATATAATGCAACACTGCCCCCAGTGGACTGCTATCTAAATTACAGGTTGTTGTACAGTCAACCTCGGTGCCGGTTAAATTGAGTTGTCAAAACAATCCCTAGATAACTGGCGACACAGCTTGGATTAGGCTGCATTAAAATCATTATGCACATTGTGTATTTGAGTTAACAGTGCCTGGTCTGACATAACGCTACTTTAGTCAAATCACGACCAGTGACTCGGTACCTGTACCCCCTGTATATAGCCTCGCTATAGTTATTTTTACTGCTGCTCTTAAATTATTTGTTACTTATATATATATATATAAATAAATGTGTGGTATTCTTTCTTAAAACTGCATTGTTGGTTAGGTCTTGTAAGTAAGCATTTCACTGTAAGGTTTACATCTGTTGTACTCTTCTTCCACACGAGGGGTGGAAAGCTCAGCCTGCCATTATACGATGAGGCTGCCTTTGCCGAACTATGGCACCACATGAGAACAATTTCAGACAAATATTCAGAAGCACATTTCCGTGCCCTGTTAGCTAAAGTCGTTAGGAAAACTTACCATCTCCAATACCGGTTTCTTTTCTCCATCTACCCCCGCCATGCTTTAAAAAACACTCTCGACTGCAACGTTTCCTGTTTCGTCGCGTAAATGTGACATACATGAAAATCATGTGACGTTTGTTAAACACAACAAGGAAGTAGTTGAACACCAAGAGGTGTAGTTCAAATATTTCGCATGCATATTCATCATAAACAGTAGTTCCTAGTCAAAGAACCACATTTCCCAGATGGAACCAGAGAAATCTTCTGAAGAAGGGTCTGGAAAGCAGAAGTCAGTCGAGGATTATCGAAACAGTTGTTTTAATGTTGAAAACACATCATTTTGAAGACTGCCGAGCATCGCAGGTATGCATAATTATGTTTTATTGTTTATTACTGCTAACAAAAACCATTTATATGGTCGTATTATTGCTAACGATGATGTGCCATGATGATCGGAACCTTAGGTACCCAGGATGCATACGACAGTCTCTGTTAACGTCATTGTTGTAAATTATCTTAACCATCCATCAACCTACTTAGCTAGCTACTTTCGTTTTATTCGAAACGAAAGTGATAATGGTAAAGTTAGCTACGGTGGTGAATCTCTTACTCATGTTACCCGATGTTCGCCAGGCAGGCAAACGGCTAGCTAGTGCATTGGATTGGGTTAGTTAGTTAGCTAACGTTAGCTAGTAACGTTAATGTTAGCTACATGTCAATGTTGTTGATCTCAACAGTGTTGTTGTTGACATGGCTACTATTCGTTGCCTACCTTGCCACTAGCTTAGTGGTGAAAATATGTTAACCCACCATCTCTCTCTATCGCTCTCCCTCCTCATAACCTTTCTCCTCCCTCCACCCATCCCTCCATCTCTCTCAGTGAATCCCTGACCAGCTGACCGCCGCTGACCCTGTCCACAACCATGGTGATCCTGTTTGCAGTGGTTGCCCGCGGCAGCACCATCCTGGCAAAGCATGCATGGTGTGGCGGTAATTTCCTGGAGGTGACAGAACAGATCCTGGCTAAGATACCATCCGAGAACAACAAGCTCACCTACAGCCATGGCAGGTAGGTAGGGCGGCAGGAAGCTTAGTGGTTAAGAGCATTGTGCCAGTAACCGAAAGGTCGCTGGTTCTAATCCCCGAGCCGACTAGGTAAAAAACCTGTCGATGTGTCCTTGAGCAAGGCACTTAACCCTAATTGCTCCTGTAAGTCGCTCTGGATAAGAGCGTCTGCTATTCGTTGATAAATGAACAAATAATGTAGAGTTAACACACACACACATATCTGCCTGGAGTTGGACATTCCTGTTCTATTTGTACTGTATGTATGTTGGTGAAGTATCTGTCTTATCCTTCAGCTATCTCTTCCACTACATCTGCCATGACAGAATCATATACCTCTGTATCACCGATGATGTGAGTATACAGGCTGTAGTTTTAATGTGTGTGTGTGAGAGAGAGTATGTAGTGTTCTTTGGTGTACAAAGGTAAATGTATCTGAGTAACTTTCCATTCTATATTGGTGGCATTTATTTGACAACTGTGTTAACCCCCTAGAGTCGATGTCCGAGCACCCGCAAAAATATAATTAGCATGATAGGGTTGAGTTGAGTCCTTTACAGAGGGTTAGGGTCAGGATTGAGTCCTTTTTTTTTGGGGGGGGGGTAGATCAGCTTTAATATTGCAGATAGATTGTAGCTTCCATCAATGTAATTGTCTGCATCATTTCCAATCCCCCATATTTTTTTGTATATATATACAGTACCAGTCAAAAGTTTGGACACACCTACTCATTCAAGGGTTTGTTCTTTATTTTTACTATTTTCTACATTGTAGAATAATAGTGAAGACATCAAAACTATGAAATAACACATATGGAATCATGTAGTAACCAAAAAAGTGTTAAACAAATCAAAATATATTTTAGATTTGAGATTCTTCAAAGTAGCCACCCTTTGCCTTGATGACAGCTTTGCACACTCTTGGCATTCTCTCAACTCGCTTTTTTTTATAACTTTTTTTTCCATGTATGAATGTGTTATTCAATATATTTCTATGGGCTAATAGCAGTAAGGCCAAATTCAATGTTTTATTTTAAAAAAAATATATATATATATACAGTGGGGAAAAAAAGTATTTAGTCAGCCACCAATTGTGCAAGTTCTCCCACTTAAAAAGATGAGAGAGGCCTGTAATTTTCATCATATGTACACGTCAACTATGACAGACAAATTGAGAATTTTTTTTCCAGAAAATCACATTGTAGGATTTCTTATGAATTTATTTGCAAATTATGGTGGAAAATAAGTATTTGGTCACCTACAAACAAGCACGATTTCTGGCTCTCACAGACCTGTAACTTCTTCTTTAAGAGGCTCCTCTGTCCTCCACTCGCTACCTGTATTAATGGCACCTGTTTTAACTTGTTATCAGTATAAAAGACACCTGTCCACAACCTCAAACAGTCACACTCCAAACTCCACTATGGCCAAGACCAAAGAGCTGCAAAGGACACCAGAAACAAAATTGTAGACCTGCACCAGGCTGGGAAGACTGAATCTGCAATAGGTAAGCAGCTTGGTTTGATGAAATCAACTGTGGGAGCAATTATTAGGAAATGGAAGACATACAAGACCACTGATAATCTCCCTCGATCTGGGGCTCCACGCAAGATCTCACCCTGTGGGGTCAAAATGATCACAAGAACGGTGAGCAAAAATCCCAGAACCACACGGGGGGACCTAGTGAATGACCTGCAGAGAGCTGGGACCAAAGTAACAAAGCCTACCATCAGTAACACACTACGCCGCCAGGGACTTAAATCCTGCAATGCCAGACGTGTCCCTCTGCTTAAGCCAGTACATGTCCAGGCCCGTCTGAAGTTCGCTAGAGTGCATTTGGATGATCCAGAAGAGGATTGGGAGAATGTCATATGGTCAGATGAAACCAAAATAGAACTTTTTGGTAAAAACTCAACTGGTCGTGTTTGGAGGACAAAGAATGCTGAGTTGCATCCAAAGAACACCATACCTACTGTGAAGCATGGGGGTGGAAACATCATGCTTTGGGGCTGTTTTTCTGCAAAGGGACCAGGACGACTGATCCGTGTAAAGGAAAGAATGAATGGGGCCATGTATCGTGAGATTTTGAGTGAAAACCTCCTTCCATCAGCAAGGGCATTGAAGATGAAACGTGGCTGGGTCTTTCAGCATGACAATGATCCCAAACACACCGCCCGGGCAACGAAGGAGTGGCTTCGTAAGAAGCATTTCAAGGTCCTGGAGTGGCCTAGCCAGTCTCCAGATCTCAACCCCATAGAAAATCTTTGGAGGGAGTTGAAAGTCTGTGTTGCCCAGCGACAGCCCCAAAACATCACTGCTCTAGAGGAGATCTGCATGGAGGAATGGGCCAAAATACCAGCAACAGTGTGTGAAAACCTTGTGAAGACTTACAGAAAACATTTGACCTGTGTCATTGCCAACAAAGGGTATATAACAAAGTTTTGAGAAACTTTTGTTATTGACCAAATACTTATTTTCCACCATAATCTGCAAATAAATTCATTAAAAATCCTACAATGTGATTTTCTGGAATTTTCTTTCTCATTTTGTCTGTCATAGTTGACGTGTACCTATGATGAAAATTACAGGCCTCTCTCATCTTTTTAAGTGGGAGAACTTGCACAATTGGTGGCTGACTAAATACTTTTTTTCCCCACTGTATACCTAAAGGGGTCCTAAAATTCCAAATCAAATAGCTAAGTAATGCATGGTTTGACCATCTTAAAACAATTCCATATGTTATCTTATTAGATCCTTATTAGACTGTTAATTGTCTGTCTGTCTGTCTGTTAGGACTTTGAGCGGTCGCGTGCGTTCAGCTTCCTGGGAGAGGTGAAGAAGCGTTTCCAGACGACGTATGGTTCCAGAGCTCAGACAGCCCTGCCCTACGCTATGAACTCAGAGTTCTCCTCCACTCTGATGGCCCAGATGGTGAGAGACACCCTGATCAGATGTTGAGTTAGTTCTCCTCCACTCTGGCTACTCAGATGATGAAAACCAACCCTGTAATATCTTAGTATGGTAGTGAGTGGTCAGAACAGGTCTGTGTGACAGGGTTGCCAGGTCTAGTTGAAATTTCCAGTCCAATGATCACTCAAAACCCGCCCACAAGGCCCTTTTTCTCTCTCTCACATTTATCCAATAGGTGTCTCCATAATGAACAATCTAAATACAACTGACTTCACCTTGTTCTCTGCATTTCTGTCTTTATTGGTTCATCACATGATTTCATCTGAACTATAGAAGTGATTCGTAGTGAATGGTTAAGACGTATATCTTTTTTTTCTTCAGAAAACATTATTGTGAAATGTGTTTAACACAAGTCAATGCTGCGTTCCTCTCACTCAGGTGACTCAGCTGTCTGCTGCAGAGCCCTCCCTCCCTCCCTCCCTCCCTCCCTCCCTCCCTCCCTCCCACCCCTCCCTCCCTCCCTCCCTCCCTCCCACCCCACCACACACCCCTCCCTCCCTCCCTCCCTCCCTCCCTCCCTCCCTCCCTCCCTCCCTCCCTCCCTCCCTCCCTCCCTCCCTCCCACCCCACCACACACCCCTCCCTCCCTCCCTCCCTCCCTCCCTCCCTCCCTCCCACCCCACCACACACCCCTCCCTCCCTCCCTCCCTCCCACCCCACCACACACCCCTCCCTCCCTCCCTCCCCACCACACACCCCTCTCTCCCACCACACACCCCCTCCAACACCCCTCCCTCCTCATAACACCCCTCCTTTTTGCAGGCCATCTATGAAAAAAATACAAATGTTTTTTTTCTTCCTTTATTTAAACAGGGAGTCAGCATGGAGACCAGGGTCTCTTTCCCAAGAGAACCCTGCATATACAGTTCATATGAGACCAGGGTCTTTCCCAAGAGAACCCTGCATATACAGTTCATATGAGACCAGGGTCTTTCCCAAGAGAACCCTGCATATACAGTTCATATGAGACCAGGGTCTTTCCCAAGAGAACCCTGCATATACAGTTCATATGAGACCAGGGTCTTTCCCAAGAGAACCCTGCATATACAGTTCATATGAGACCAGGGTCTTCAGTTCAGAAGACAAAATCAAACCAAAATCAGCTACAATGTAAAACAAACTAAAATACAACACAAATATTCCAGGAAAACAGTTACATTCCTCAGTAAGAAGGTCCCCATTCAATGTTTTCAATTGCCCGAGCGGCACCAGAACATCCAATTCTAATGTATTGTGTAGGTAGGTTGGTTCATTAAAATTACAGTGGTGGAGACCCGAGGAACCTCAAGAGTTAACCAACCCTGTGAACGGTTTTGATATCTCATGTTTTTATATATTAACAGCGAAGTTAGGTAAGTTGGAAGCTTGTATAGCAGAGATTTGTAAATAAAAAGGGAGTAATGAAGTGATCTATGGGACTTTAGAGAGGTCCAGCCAACCTTCTGATGCAGTGATGAGGATTAAAACTGTCACCTGTGACAAAGCAAAGGGCGCTACGGTAGACGCCCCCCAAAAGTTCAGGGATTCTAAAACTTTGGAAAGGCTAATTAGTTTGTTGTTAGTTAATTGTTTACGCGCCTACTCTGGTCTTGGCACCTGCGCATGTTTAGAGGCTAATTAGATAATTTGGAATATGGACGGTAGTTGTGTAAGTCAGAAGGACCTTCTCCTTTATGAAGGGGGAGGACTTTTCGCTTTCCAGATTTTAGGGATAACACCAGAAACAACTGTCAAGTTAAATATATAGGTCAGTGGTTCTGCAACAGGTGGGGCAGAGAGCTGCAGTAAGAAGAGATCAAGTGAATCAGCCCCTTGTGGTTTTATTAACATCAATCTGTACTTCAGTAAGAAGGGATCAAGTGAATCAGCCCCTTGTGGTTTTATTTTCATCAGTCTTTAGCTAAGCACTTAGTACATCAGACATCAAATGGTTGAAATGAAAATAAAGTGTGAGTCTGTAAGTGCATCATTCTGTACAATCTGTTGTGACTAAATCAAATCACATGTTATTGGTCACATTCACGTGTTTAGCAGATGTTATTGCGGGTGTAGCGAAATGCTTGTGCTTCCAGCTCCGACAGTGCAGTAATATCTAGCAAGTAATATCTAACAATTTCACAACATATACCCAATACACACAAATCTAAGTAAGGAATGGAATTAAGAATATATACATATATGGACGAGCAATGACAGAGCAGCATGGACTAAGATACAGTAGAATATTATAGAATACAGTAAATACATATGAGATGAGTAGTGCAAGATATGTAAACATTATTAAAGTGACTAGTGTTCCATTTCTTAAAGTGGCCAGTGATTTCAATAGGCAGCAGCAGCCTCTAATGTGCTAGTGATGGCTATTTAACAGTCTGATGGCCTTGAGAAAGAAGCGGTTTTTCAGTCTCTGTCCCAGCTTTGATGCACCTGTACAGACCTCGCCTTCTGGATGATAGCGGGGTGAACAGGCCGTGGCTCGGGTGGTTGATGTCCTTGATGATCTTTTTGGCCTTCCTGTGACATCGGGTGCTGTAGGTGTCCTGGAGGGTGGGTAGTTTGCCCCCCGTAATGCGTTGGGCAGACCGCACCACCCTCTGGAGAGCCTTGCGGTTGCGGGCGGTGCAGTTGCCATACCAGGCGGTGATACAGCGCGACAGGATGCTCTCAATTGTGCATCTGTAAAAGTTGTTGAGGGTTTTAGGTGCCAAGCCAAATTTCTTCAGCCTCCTGAGGTTGAAGAGGCGCTGTTGTGCCTTCTTCACCACACTGTCTGTGTGGGTGGATCATTTCAGTTTGTCGGTGATGTGTACGCCAAGGAACTTGAAGCTTTCCACCTTCTCCACTGTGGTCCCGTTGGTGTGGATAGGGGGGTGCACCCTCTGCTGTTTCCTGAAGTCCACGATCATCTCCTTTGTTTTGTTGACATTGAGTGAGAGGTTATTTTCCTGGCACCACACTCCCAGAGACCTCACCTCCCTGTAGGCTGTCTCGTCATTGTTGGTAATCAAGCCTACTACTGTTGTGTCATCTGCAAACTTGATGATTGAGTTGGAGGCGTGCTTGGCCACGCAGTCCTGGGTGAACAGGGAGTACAGGAGTGGGCTGAGCACGCACCCTTGTGGGGCCCCAGTGTTGAGGATCAGCGAAGTGGAGATGTTGTTTCCTACCTTCACCACCTGGGGGCGACCCGTCAGGAAGTCCAGGACCCAGTTGCACAGGGCGGGGTTCAGACCCAGGGCCTCGATCTTAATGATGAGCTTGGAGGGTACTATGGTGTTGAATGCTGAGCTATAGTCAATGAATAGCATTCTTACATAGGTATTCCTCTTGTCCAGATGGGATAGGGCAGTGTGCAGTGTGATGGCGATTGCGTCGTCTGTGGATCTATTGGGGCGGTAAGCAAATTGAAGTGGGTCTAGGGTGACAGGTAAGGTAGAGGTGAGATGATCCTTGACTAGCCTCTCAAAGCACTTCATGATGACAGAGGTGAGTGCTACTTCGTGATAGTCATTAAGTTCAGTTACCTTTGCTTTCTTGGGTACATGAACAATGGTGGACATCTTGAAGCAAGTGAGGACAGCAGACTGGGATAGGGAGAGATTGAATATGTCCGTAAACACTCCAGCCAGCTGGTCTGTGCATTCTCTGAGGATGCGGCTAGGGATGCCGTGCAGCCTTGCGAGGGTTAACATGCTTAAATGTCTTAATCACGTCGGCCACGGAGAAGGAGAGGCCACAGTCCTTGGTAGCGGGCCGCGTCGGTGGCACTGTGTTATCCTCAAAGCAGGCGAAGAAGGTGTTTAGCTTGTCCGGAAGCAAGACGTCAGTGTCGGCGACCTGACTGGTTTTCCTTTTGTAGTCCGTGATTGTCTGTAGACCCTGCCACATACGTCTCGTGTCTGAGCCGTTGAATTGCGACTCCACTTTGTCCCTATACTGATGTTTTGCCTGTTTGATTGCCTTGCGGAGGGAATAACTACACTGTTTGTATTCTGCCATATTCCCAGTCACCTTGCCATGGTTAAATGTGGTGGTTCGCGCTTTCAGTTTTGTGCGAATGCTGCCATCTAACCCACGGTTTCTGGTTAGGGTAGGTTTTAATAGTCAGTGGGCACAACATCTCCTATACACTTCCTGATAAACTCAGTCACCGTTTCAGTGTATTTGTCTAAATTATTTTCGCAAGCTACCCGGAACATATCCCAGTCCACGTGATCAATACAATTTTGAAGCGTGGATTCCGATTGGTCAGACCAGTGTTGAATAGTCCTTAGCACAGGTAATTCCTGCTTGAGTTTCTGCCTATAGGAAGGGAGGAGCAAAATGGAGTCGTGGTCAGATTTGCCGAAAGGAGGGCGGAGGAGGGCCTTATAAGCATCACGGAAGTTCGAATAGCGATGGTCAAGTATTTTAGCCCGAGTACAACAGTCGATATGTTGATAGAACTTCGGCAGCCTAGTCCTCAAATTTGCCTTGTTAACATCCCCAGCTACAATAAATGCAGCCTCAGGATATGTGGTTTCCAGTTTGCATAAAGTCCAGTGAAGTTCTTTGAGGGCCGTCGTGGTATCGGCTTGAGGGCGGATATACACGGCCGTGACTATAACCAAAGACAATTATCTTGGGAGATAATACGGTCGGCATTTGATTGTGAGATATTCTAGGTCGGGTGAACAGAAGGACTCGAGTTCCTCTATGTTACTACAATTACACCATGAGTCGTTAATCATGAAACACACCTCCGCCCTTCTGCTTCCCGGAGAGAGATTTATTTCTGTCTGTGCGATGAACTGAGAACC